>NW_017705042.1:0-1180 GCF_001879085.1 Nicotiana attenuata | reverse complement strand
AAAGTTAGCTTATGAGGTGAGGATTGCCCAAGACCANTATAAGGAGATCAAGATAACCATAACCCACCGACGTGGGACACAACTCAACAAGAACAGCCTATATTGCTACTCAATGTCGACCTGCAAATATTCTAACAAAGGCATTGGGACGTCAGCAGCACATGGTTCTTTTATCCAAGTTGGGAATGAAAAACATCTTTCATTCACAACTTGAGGGGGAGTATTGAAATACATAGTTGTACACCATATAATTATATTAGTACTCTTCTAGAAGAGTAATTAGTTAGTAAAGTAGTTAGATGGTTAGTATAGTAAATGTCGGTTACTGTATATTAGAGGTTAGAAGCAATAAAACAGAAAATTCCCAAATCTCTCTCTCTCTCTCTCTGACTAACTGCCCTTCTTCTTCTTAGCTCCCATTTCTTACCTTCCTTACAGACGAGCTTCAACAGCATCTAGGGGTATTCGTTGGTCCGTATGGTACGGTATTTAGACATTTCGGTACGGTATTTTTGGTATTCGGTTTCTTAAAATGCAATACCAATAGCGTACCTAATTAAATTCGGTATGGTTTGATTTTTCTCCTTTCGGTTTCGGTTTATTCGGTTTGGTAACTTCGATTTATTCGGTTTGGTAAAAGTGTCCATTTGATCGTAAAAATACATGCCTTGTGCCCTTCCAACTGGTGGTGAATGTAATTATTGTCAAGCGTAATTGGATCATCAAACACAATTAAGTCCCCAAAATTATTAGGACTTGCCATTATGGTCCTGTTTCCCCATTCTGGCGCGCCAATTATGGCTGAAATCGTGTTCTTATAATTTTCACCATTGTAAACAATATCATGAAAATAAAACACCATTTCTTTGCAAGGAGCGCGAACACGACGAGTGTAGCTATGAGCAGAAATGGAGAGAAGAAGAATGCATAGAATTGAGAATAATAACTTAGAGGCCATTGGTAGACAAAATTCAATTCAAAGAGAAATTTAAAATAGCTCTTTGCAATTTTTGAGTAGTTGGAAGGACCGGTTACTCTTGGTCTCTTTATATAGAGTTCTAAGCATCTGTGCTTTGATTTAAAAAAAAACCTTATTAGTTTGGTTTATTTACCATGCATGTGGAATCAGGATAGTGATGTTTCAACGTGATATTTCTTGGTTTAATATAATTAGCCATAT
>NW_017705041.1:0-1180 GCF_001879085.1 Nicotiana attenuata | reverse complement strand
GACCTCAAGGCCGAAGCCAGTGGTAAGTCAAGAAGGACAGCGTATACACAGACTGGGGGGGTAATGGACGTGCTTTGGGGATTCATGCGAGACACAAAGGTTGAGTAGATGCCAGTTCATGAGCAATGCAACAGATAGAGGGTGTTGGGTCTGAATGGAGAAGAGGTATTTTCAATGGCAAAGATGACAGAGGAAAGTGGTTAGTCACCAAACAAGCAAGGTCTTCACATGGAATCAGCGATCATGGGAAGAAACGGAGTAATCACCCTCAAAGTTCAAGGCCACAAACCAACCACCACATTCTTAAACTGACAAGATTTTTCTTTGATTGAAACAGGTGCAGAAATTTCGTTCGTTTCGGAGGAATTCTCCGCAAGGAAAAGCAAGCACCAAAACAGGTATGACGGGAAATTCTCAGGACCCTCCTGGAAAATGGGACTTAGTTTAAATTTCAAAACAATCATGAGTAGCATAATTTAGCATAAATAGGAATATAAGTTGCTTCAATTTGATAATTTCCTTTTTTAATTTAAATTCACAAATGGACCAGGAGTTGATCAACCAAAGGATAGGATAGGTCAACTGCATTTTATACTATGGACAACTATCATCCAACTTAAGACACCAAAGATGACAATGAAAGGATAGCTAAACGATAGGCACGACCTAATAAAAATTGGCATAGAAACAACATTAGTTTAATATTAGAGCCCTGCCTTATCAGGTAATCCTATGTCATTTTCAGCTTCATTATTTCTCTCGTCTTCTTTCTTCAGCCAGCTTTTTCTTTCTGGCTATTGTTATTATCTAATTATTTCCTTGATCTTCATGGATGAGTATAACAATTTTTCCTCTTATTAATGAATATTCTGTTGCCAAGATAGTCATACAAAGAAAGATTTCTGAGAATCTGTTTGTTTGGTTTTCTATTTTTCTGGATAAACAGCTGTCTTTGTTTCCATAAAAAGAATGACCAAAAAATATTTCCAAGAACAAATAATTCAATGCACAAAAACCAATTCTTCCAAAACCAAAACTAAGATACCAAACCCTTTATAATACTATATTTACCAAATACAATCCATTTATCAGCTTAAATACAGAAAGGAGACCAAGATAGTGAGATAAGAGCATGACAAACTGAATTCAATCAAATTTAAGTCAAAGCCTCAGAACTAGC
>NW_017705040.1:0-1180 GCF_001879085.1 Nicotiana attenuata | reverse complement strand
CCGTCGATATGCTAATAGCCAAAAATCTCGCAAGTAGTTAACCATGCAACCCAATCATAAGCGGTGGGACTCACCCACTTAGCATGAAGCCATTATTTCACAACTCTGGTATTCACCAAGATTCCCCAGCTTTCATCGACATAACCTTGCGCGATCAACCGCATAAATTCTCGGATTCCTTCCGCAAAGCCCCATTCTTTTATACTCTAATTCACCCACTGCATTCGCACGACCAATCTCTCTGCTACATAACCGATAAAATTCTTCGCAGGAGCCTCGCCAACCACGCGACTGCTAACCTTCTCACTTGGGTAACCCACCTATAGAAAGCTTTCCCCGGCATCCTCCAACGCCGCTGCACGGGGGTACAATCACTTCGACGTCAATGACCCTTCCTGAGTCTGAGCTCACTCTCCAGCTGCACAGGTCCATTTACCCCTCGTGGACATCATTTAAGTGCGCGACAACATCCCTTCAATTCAAGTCATGCTACATCCTTCTTCATTTAAGCGGCTCCTTTCCGTTATATTAAATCTCCGGCAGCACAAGAATCCCTACTCCAAATTAGATCCGTAGACCCCAATAACCAAGCACCAATATTCTCAAATCGTTCCAGACTCCTTAAGGTGCATAGTCATCTCATTACCAAGACCCCACACAGCTCCACTACTCTCCCTCTTTGGGCAAACTCACTTCTTTAATCAACTGCTCGGCCTGCGCTCCCTAAGCCTGGCCCTTTAGAAGTTTAAAACTCCGCCTGGCACTTCCCATATGCCCTTCTCATCTTTTGTTGCTCAGTCGTTGTCTTAATAAAATTTATCTTCATAGTACTTGAATCCACAATTTGCTACTAACTCCAAACTTTTCCGAAGGTCATCCTTCTCGAACCGCCACATTTGAAATACTGATTCAATCCGAAACCACCGCACCTTGCGATATCTGATAGTTGCATCACCGGTACTATTTCCCGGTGTCCTGCCCCAAAGGCGGATTGTAGAAGATCATAACACCGATAAACTTAATACGTCCAACTAGGACAATAGTACCTCATCATAGGAGAAAACTCCACCACGCTTGCAATTACCAAGTCTCATTACTTCCATCAGTCTATTTCTGACCATCCTTAGTTCGATTGTCTTTCCCTCCCGGGAATAAAATACTGAATCTCGTGATTATGTAC
>NW_017705039.1:0-1180 GCF_001879085.1 Nicotiana attenuata | reverse complement strand
GGGTAAGTGTTCTTAACTTCAATTTTGGTTAGATTACTCGAATCCACTGTTATTCTCAACATGTAATTGGTGATTTTAAGTTGGAAAAGTTTGAAAACCCTCTTGGATATATTTGAGGATTTGAGGTCGAAATGTTATCGGAAATTAGTAATTTTGGTATGGTTAGACTCGTGGTTGAATGGGATGTCGGATTTTGTAAGTTTCGTCGGATTTTGAGACGTGGGCCCCACGGGAAATTTTGAGTTAAATTTCAGATTTTGTTGGAAAATTAGTATTTTCGTATGGAATCAATTCCTATAACTAGTATTGACTGAATTGAATGAACTGTGACTAGATTCGGGTCGACTGGAGGCCGATTCAAGGGGCAATGACATTTCGGAGTAGGATTTTGCTCGGATTGAGGTGAGTAATGATTGTAAATGATATCCTGAGGGTTTGAAACCCCGGATTACACATTGTTGTGTTACTTTGAGGTGACTTACACGCTAGATGACGAGCGTGGGGTAGAGCACCGCTGGGGATTGTGACCTAGTCCATCCCGAACGAGTACTTTAATGCGTATTTGATAGTTAATTGTTTGATGTTATTATATTTTTGGGTTGTATGCCATGTTTGGGGCCTTGTGCTGACTGGTTGAGACCCTTAGAGGCATTTTTACTATCTATCATGTGTTACCTGTTTATTACTCAAATCTGGCTTTATCACTATATTCTTAAAATGTGGAAACTGTTTTGGGCTGAGTCCCTATTTTTATTGAGATAGACCGAGGGTCTGACTGTGAGGTTAATGACTGAGAGAGGCCGAGGGCCTAGTTGTGAGGATTATATATCTATGGATCGGGCTGCACGCCGCAGCAATATATATACATATATGGATACGGATCGGGCTGCACGCTGCAGCAATACTTATATGGGTCGGGCTGCACGCCGCAACAATATTGCGCTTGGGCCGTAAGGGGCCCCTCGCGGAGTCTGCACACCCCTACTGAGCGCCGTCGACGATATATGGATCGGGCTGCACGTCGCAGCGATATATGGATCGGGCTGCACGCCGCAGCGGGTACTATATGATACTATTCTGAGAGTGATCTGAGAGAGAGAGCCCGAGGGGCTGAGAGTGTCTGAGAGTGAGCCCGAGGGGCTGGTACTGTCTGAGATATGCTCGAGGGCGAACTTCAGTG
>NW_017705038.1:0-1181 GCF_001879085.1 Nicotiana attenuata | reverse complement strand
GCTGTGACCAGCCTTTGCTTCAACTCCTCAAAAGCTACCCTGCAATCATCAGAAAATACAAAAGGGTGATCTTTCTCTAACAACTTACAGAGAGGGTTGGCAATTTTGGAGAAGTCCTTAATGAACCTCCGGTAGAATCCGGCATGTCCAAGAAAGCTCCTTATGGCTTTGACTGAAGTTGGCGGCGGCAGCTTTGCTATGACATCAACCTTTGCTCTATCAACCTCTATTCCTTTGCTTGACACTCGGTGCCCCAAGACTATGCCTTCTTGTACCATGAAATGGCACTTTTCCCAGTTCAGAACCAAGTTAGTCTCAATGCACCGTTTCAACACGCGTCAGATTCACTAGGCAGTCCTCAAATGAGTTCCCCACCACTGAGAAGTCATCCATGAACACCTCCATTATATCTTCTACCATGTCAGTAAATATGGCCATCATGCACCGTTGGAATGTGGCAGGTGCATTGCATAGACCAAAGGGCATCCTCCTGAAGGCATAAATTCCGTACGGGCATGTGAAAGAGGTCTTTTCTCTATCCTCAGGGGCAACGAAGATCTGATTGTACCCTGAGTACCCATCCAAGAAGCAAAAGTGTGACCTCCCTGCCAATCTATCCAGCATTTGATCAATGAAGGGAAGTGGGAAGTGGTCTTTTCTGGTGGCTAGATTCAACTTTCTATAATCCATGCAGATTCTCCAGCCTGTGACGGTTCTTGTTGATATAAGTTCATTGTTGTCATTCTTTACCACCGTCATGCCACCCTTTTTTGGCACACATTGAACTGGGCTAACCCAGCTACTGTCAGAGATTGGGAAAATGATTCCCGCATCTAACCATTTTATCACTTCCTTCTTCACCACTTCCTTCATATTCGGGTTTAGCCGTCTCTGATTTTCCCTGGAAGGTTTGTGCCCCGTCTTCCAGCAGAATCTTGTGCATGCAGTAGGCGGGGCTGATCCCCTTGATGTCCGCCATGGTCCACCCAATGGCAGTTTTGCACTCCCTTAGTACCTGTAAAAGCTGTTGAACCTGCACATCTAACAAACCAGATGAGATAATAACAGGTAATGTGGAGTCAGGACCCAGAAATTCATACCTGAGGTGGGTTGGCAATGGCTTCAGTTCCAGCTTAGGGGGTTCCTCGATGGATGGTTTAGCTGGAGGGGTCTCTCTCTTT
>NW_017705036.1:0-1181 GCF_001879085.1 Nicotiana attenuata | reverse complement strand
TCGAGCAAGTTTGCACAGTGTGTAGGACTTGACGTGAGTGTTCGGAGTAGAGCCCCGAGGGCTCGGGTGAGATTACGGGCATGGTTGGAGGTAGAAATCACAGACGTTTTGCTGGATTTTTGCTGCTGTTGCTGCTGACTGCAGGTCTCCCAAATGCGAGATGGCCATCGCAATTGCGAACTCGCATTTGCGAGATTTGCTTCGCATTTGCGAACTTGGCCGGGCTGGGTCAGTGGTCGCATTTGTGTAACCATTTCTTCGACATTTGCGAACCCAGCAGGGTCCGCATTTGCGACCCCTCCTTCGTCATTTAGCGATCGAGGACAGGTAAAGGGGCCTGTTCGTATTTAGCGAACGTTTTGTCGCAATTGCGACTTCGCATTTGCGAGCCTGGTGTCGCAAATGCGTACATCAAAGGCCTGGGGACAGCTTTTAAAAACGGGACTTAGGGCATTTATTTCATTTTAACTCTATACTTTAGGCGATTTTGGAGTCTTCCAAAGAGGGGATTTCAACTATAGCATTTTGGGATAAGTAATTTCCATTCATCCTTAGTATAACTATATGTACATTAGGTAGATTAAACACTAAAAACTAGGTAAAATCAAAGGGTTAGAGCTAGACCAAGGGTTTTAATAAAACTAAGATTTAACCACGAAACTTGCTATGAAATGAACTAGAAATCATATATTATTGATCCTTAGGTTGTAGAGAACAACTTTCTTCGAAAAATTTCCTAATCCGGGCACGTGGCCGGGGTCGGGATTAGGAACTTGTGAAAAGGTAGAGAATTAGCTTAATAAGTTAGAATTCGACCTTGTAAACTTATATTGACTAGTTCTTACTTCCTTTAACTAGTTTGTGATCGTTTGGTCTCCGAATTGAGGGCGTTGGGATTGTTTTTGTATATTGGAAGTGCGCTTTGGTAGCGAGGTGAGTCTCCTTTCTAACCTTGTAAGAGGGAATTGTCCCCATAGGTATAATAAATGAGAATTTGCTACTAAATGCGGGGGCGTACGTACATAGTAGGTGACGAGAGTCCGTGCGTAGCTACAATGATATTAATTGCTTGGGTAGTTTAGGACGCACATCATGCCTAATTTGGAGATATCTTTATTTAAATTGTCCAATATGATCATTTATGATATGCTAGAGACTTGAGAGAAATAAGAAGTGAACAT
>NW_017705035.1:0-1181 GCF_001879085.1 Nicotiana attenuata | reverse complement strand
GTACTATATGCTGTACAGATTAGACATACTCTCTCTCAGTGCTAGGTATACTTAAGCCACACTGCGTGGTTAGAAGTTTCTGGACTGTGATTTCAACAAATCCTACTTCTGGGCACATCTCATGGTACGACTAGCCAAACTCTTAGATGACATCATAATTCAGCCTCAACTAGATATTACTATTGGACATTGAAACTGTTGAGTCCATAAACAAGAGTTTATTAGAAAGACACAAAACAAGTGATAAATCTTGGACGCACCTCTGCATGGTCCGCGCCTGTACCTAGACCCAATTGGCCAAACTGATTTCCCCCAAAAGTATACACACGGCCATGATCACATAAGCACACAGAATGCCATAGTCCACCTGCCACGGCTTCTATTCTAGTGTTCAATAGAGAAGAGACACAAGTTGGCCTCAGCACGTCGTTTGTATTACCTAGTCCACACTGAATACAACGAATGAGACTAGAGGACTTATAAAGAAAAGCAGTGAACAGTGAACCAGGCACACCAAGTTGATATTGCAGGTGTATATTTTCTGGTGTTTTAGATCAATTTCTAACAAGATTACAATTGTCTGCTTGTTTGAAAAAAAAATGATATCAAGTGGTGGACTTTCTATTCCGGCAACAAAACATATATCAACGCTATAAGCAAGATTCGACCTGGCTATCATATTTCCTTGCTCAAGATTAATCAATCTTATTAATTCTGAAATTGTAGAGAATAGCATGTGAAGCGTTCTTTTATGGATAAGAGGACAAGACATGCATCACATTTGAAGTGTGATGATATAAACACTCACCTGCCCATACAATCCCCAGCCAAATGTAAGCAGCACCCCAGCATCTGACAATTGAAACAAATACCCAGGTGAGCAGCAAGATAATCGAGGATGAAGTATCATTTTAACTTCAAGGAGCAACAAGTAAAGACAATGATTTGAGATGGAGTCTGACTTTGTTGTAAACGGAGTAACTCAAAGCCATTCAAACTTGAAAAACTTAAACATATTTCCAAAAACATTTCTTCTTTTCTTCTCACAATGTGAAACTTAAATTTGAAAAGTGTCCTTATTAAAAGATATTGTACCCTATGTGGTCAGCAGAAGTACTAAAACTGAACTCAGTGCTAACCTGTGATTACTGCACTATGCCGGCCACCACAAGCAATTCTCT
>NW_017705034.1:0-1181 GCF_001879085.1 Nicotiana attenuata | reverse complement strand
AGTGTGTCTAGTAAATTGTGGTAATTACTCGGGAGAGAGTTACAACAGTCAGAGCGCTCATGATCGGTAGAGAATACTTAGGCGAATTTATAGAAAACGTAGCGGGAAGGATTCCGATAATTGGGGAAATCATAACTCTAGACCTCTTTAATCTTGACTCCAATCCTTATCCTTGTTAATTGATAGTTTTACGGCTTTCTAGATTTGTTAGTTAATTAGATAAAAATAAATATTATAATCTTTATAATTAGAAAATTGTTTGGACTTGTGTTTCTTAGCGATATTGAACAACTATAGCTAAGCCTTAGTTCTCTGTGGGATTCGACTCCGGACTTGTAAACCGGATTGTATTTGCAACGACCGCTTATCCTTTTTAGGACTAGAGTTGGGCGTGATCATGGATCCTTGGAGCTGGTGCCCGTACCTATTGATTGGGAGGCCGAGCATAGGATTAAGCATTGAACACTGTATACTGTGGTGGCCCCACAGAGTATTGAGGAATTGGCGGTGGATAATAATGTTGAGGGTAGCTGGATTTCCCCTTTTGAACTTGCATATAAGTGTGTGATGCCCCTCTCTGAACTTCCCTGGATCCCGAGGTCATCATGGACCATTCATCTCTCTTCTTTCTATTTTCCAAACTTCTCGACCCACTTTGGATTGCTTGGGTGGTGGCTTTTCGAGCAGCTTGACTTACAATTATTCCAGTCTTGAGGCCATTTTCGACCATCTCCCCTATTTTGATTGCTTCTGCAAAAGGCCTACCCATTGCGGACATCATGTTCTGAAAGTAATCACGCTCTTGAGCCTCCAGAAAAATAGTGATCAACTCGTGATTATCCATGGGTGGCTCAACTCTAGTCGCTTGATCCCTCCATTTGATGGCATACTTCTTAAATCTTTTAGTCGGCTTTTTCTTCATAATGGATAGAGAATTGTGATCTGGCGCAATATCAATGTTGTACTAGTATTGTTTGACAAAGGCCTGGGCCATGTCATCCCAGACATGCCAATGAGAGATATCTTGGTCAATGAACCATTCGGAGGCTACCCCCACAAGACTTTCCTCAAAATAAGCCATCGGCAACTTTTCTTTTCCTCCTGCACCCCTCAGCTGGTTGCAGTACCTTTTCAAGTGGGCGATAGGGTCGCCGTGTCCATCATATTTCTCAAATTTTGGG
>NW_017705033.1:0-1181 GCF_001879085.1 Nicotiana attenuata | reverse complement strand
GAGAAGATCATGACGTTGGTGAGAGATGGAAAGATCATCATTGACGCTAATGACACGGCCGAAGCGAACCATGCTAGTGCTAAAATCGATCACAAGAAGGGATCAACGTAATAGTCTTCTCCAAGGTTCTCTAACAAGCAAGGAGAGATCCACGAGACGTTCTTCCTCAAGATCAATCTGAAGTGCTGATGGAAGTTCATTGAAGATTCAACACATCACAAGGAACTCGTTTCGTTCGAGAAATACACTACATTGTCCCTCGAATTGAAGAAAACAAGAAGGAGTGATCAAGAGAAGTTGTCCCTCGTGATCAATCCGAAGCGCTACTAACTCTTCTTGACGATCAAGTAAATCACAAGGAGGTCCACAGCATCCTGCGCTCGAGAAATACGCTGCTTCAGCCCTCGAATCAAGGAAAACAAATTAGAGACAAGAATCAGGGGATACACAGAGTTGTACTCACAAGTTTTATTAAAAAAAGAATTTTTCTTTACATTTCTTCGTGATTGCAGTTATTAATTTCCGTACACGAAATTTGTCGCGAACAGTAAGCTAATCAAATCAATATGACTGGTGGAATGTGGTATTGTAGCTATTGGTTGGTAAGCTTGCAATCAAGTTATTGCTATCTTACGAGCAGCTTGCTATACTCTATTAGTGCCTCTCTTTGGTCTATCATAAGCAACCGAGCGGAAGTAGGTTTCTCTCTTTCTATTTACTTAATATGCAAACTCGCTCCGAGCCGAGTCAGTGTTGGGGTTGGGTTGGTTGATCGCCCAAAAAATGATTCTTATCCCATCCGTCAGGTTTGTATGTACCCACGCTCCTGTTTATTATTTTCTAGAACCTCAGGAACTATCCTTTCCGGCTGCCCCCTCCCCCCCCCTGGCTTTGCCCTTGGGTTTGTCAACCAACCTGGCATGTTCAGACCGGGGCGCCTCGACGATGATGTAGTCGTAGTAGTCCTCTGATGGGAAATCTGTTAAGATCCGCCCATGATTCATGGAACCATTCCTTCGCGTGCCGTAGCTTAGGATTCGTGCTATTGCTATTGTTTAGGGGCGTCAAGACCGGGTTCCTACTTTTTCTTTTTGAGAAAGAAGAGGTTACTGGACAAGCGAAAGAGATGCCGAAAGAGCAGATGCTTTTATTTGAAACAAAAGCATTAGCCGAGACATACC
>NW_017705032.1:0-1181 GCF_001879085.1 Nicotiana attenuata | reverse complement strand
CGGGATTTTTTGTGTTTTTGCTCATGTTTCCAATATTTTTATTTCTTCTTATGCTCTGTGGTAGAATCTTATCAATCATCAATGAAATTCACTGTCTTTTTCTCTAACCATTTGTTTATATTTCTTTGATGGTTAAAATTTTTAGCTTGATCTATGATGATTAATTCATGATTGCATTTGAAGTAGCCCTAGTGGCCATGAGTAAATTTTAAAATCTGGTTATCTCACATTTTATGCAACTTTTCGATGATGCCAAAAGGGGGAAAAAGGTTGTGCTTTACACTTTGAACAGTGATGTTTATAACCTAATGTACCTGGTCCTTGATGATAAGTGATAAAAGGAAAAATATTTCTAACATTGTGTTGATGTTGAGCTAAGTTGAAACAGGGCCTAAGCTTATGAAAAGCACAGAGTTTGTCATCATCAAAAAGGGGGAATTTGTTGGCCCAAGTGAAGGTTAGTTTTGAAGATTGACAAAGGAAGCTCAGGCATGAACCAGGTCCATCCCTCAGGTCCATCCCTCAGGTGAACAAAAATGGGCAGATTCGAGCATGTGGGATGCACATGAAGGAGATAAGCTCTACTTGGTGTATTTAATATCTCCTGATCGAAAAGGTTGCATAATTGATAAGGAGAAGGACTCCTTACTCAAAGAGAACATTATCCAAGATAGGGAAGGAGTTAGAAGTTGAGATCAACTAGAACTCTTCCACCAAGGAAAAGTACTCTAGTTATTTCTTCATCTACTAACTCTATAAATTGCAGGATGTTCTCTCATTACATGTGTTGCACATAAATAGAAGTTAAACGTGAATTGACAGCAAAATAGAAGGCAATTTTGCAAGCAATTCGTGTGTGATTCAAGCGCGCAAACCTGAAGCTACATGGACCAGATTGAAGAACCAACTCCATAAAGAGTTTCATGTGTCTTTCTTTATTTCTAGTTCAACTGTAGTAGGTGTTTTATATTGTACCTTTCAGCTTTATCAAGAGGCAATTGTAATAGGTACTCATAGTATTCAAGTTAGTGTTAACTTGAAGTTGTCGCAACAGTTAGAGGCTGTGTGCTACAACGGGATTAGAGTTAGTCCTAGGTTTACGAATGAGTTTTTGTAAACACAGTTTTTGGCTAAGTGATTTTAATGGAGAGTTTGGGAAATCATATTGGAAAGTAGGTCGC
>NW_017705031.1:0-1181 GCF_001879085.1 Nicotiana attenuata | reverse complement strand
GAACCCCCCTATATGCTGGTTTATGATACAGAGGCAGTCATTCCCGCCGAAGTAGAAATTCCTTCCCTAAGGATCATACAGGAAGCTGAGCTCGACGACGCAGAATGGGTGAAAAGTTGTTATGAGCAACTAGCTCTTATAGACGGAAAGAGGATGAACGCAATTTGCCATGGTCAAATCTATCAGAGCAGAATGTCCAGAGCCTTCAACAAAAGAGTCAAGCCAAGATAGTTCACACCGGGACAGCTGGTGTCAAAGAAAATTTTTCCGCATCAAAATGAAGCCAAAGGGAAGTTCTCTCCCAACTGGCAAGGTCCATACATGGTTCACCGGGTTCTGACAAGAGGAGCCCTCATACTTGCAGAAATGGACGGAGAAGTTTGGCCAAAGCCGATTAATTCAGACGCAGTCAAGCGCTACTATGTGTAATCTTTGTGTTTTCCCTACATGATGGAAATTGAACTACGCCTGACCTGATTCCCGTTTAAGAGGGGATACGTAGGCAGCCCTATGGGTTCGGTCACAATTCAATAAAATTTTCACTTCCCCCCCCCTCCCCCCCCCAAAAAAAATTAGAAACTGGGGCATAATTTTGAGGAGGACCCTCAAAATTCCGAAGCAATTTCAGTCGAATCATCACAAGCAACAGTCAGAAGCACCAACCCATTAAACTAGGGCAGAATTTTGAGGAGGATCCTCAAAATTCTAATAGCAAGAGAGGTTGCGATGTCCTAAACTACGTCACAGTCGTTGGTTAATCTAAAAGTTATTCTTAATTATATACTTATGTCATATTTTTACAAAATCATGCATGTTTATTGCTAAAATTGCCTTGTTTAGCAACACTACCCCAATGATACATACAGTATCACCAGATCGAAGCCGGACAGGTCAAGCAGAGCCAGCGGGGATACGAACTAACCTTCCCCCTTTTACAAAACTCACGATTTTTCTTTGGATGCAGGCACTTGGATTGCAAAATCATCAAACATACTATACACTCACGAGACAAACATTGTTCAGGAATACAACTCTCAAGACCGTTGCACTTACCCACAGTTGCTATCCACACACACCGGCGACATTCCGTGTTTCACAATGCCCCCAGCAGTCACAATATCGCAATTTGCTATCAGCTAAGAAAGCTCCGTTACCATTTGCCATTTTATTTCTTGCATTCT
>NW_017705030.1:0-1181 GCF_001879085.1 Nicotiana attenuata | reverse complement strand
GGTTATTGGCTATCTAACATTCCTATTGTATTCTTCAATTGAATTGACTAACTAATTTATCTAGTTTATTGGTTATTAACAGGGTTAATATTGCTCATAAGAATCTATCGAGTTCTTACTCGCCTATTCAAACTAACCTAAATCTTATATGTCTATGGAATTAGAACTAACAAGAACGCATTTATAATTCCTGTAAATTAACCAAGCAAGGCAATTAGGTATATGTCTATCCTAACCGCGAATCCGTTCCCCGATGCCCAGGTTCAAGAACTTGCTCTACTCAATCCTATATGCAATCTAGAATTCCCACTTTCGAGTTCAACTCTAGATTCATAGATAGTATTCAATTGGTGATCAAGCAATCAAATAATTAAGTGCAGGATTGAATAAATAAACCAATATGATAAACTAAGAAATCAAAATCAATATCCGAATAATAATAGTCATGAAAGAACCACAACCCTAGAACGTGAAGTTTAGCTCCACATAGACATGGTAGCAAAACAACAATTCATACAAAGAAACATAAAAATTACTAAGTTTGGTGGAAGAAAAGATAAAACCCGGCCTCCACGGCGGCTCTGTGCTTGTGTTTTCCTCTCAAAAACGTCCTCCTCCTCCAAAATAAGTTTAGAACCCTTTTTATATAAGTTGGAGTCGTGTAGGGCCGAAATAACTTTGTCCCGAATAAAGTAGGAAAACCCGCACCGAGCGTCCAGGCCAGCGCGAGGCGCTGGACCTGGCGCAGAAACCAGTAACGTTTTTTTGCCTAACTTTTGCTTTCTAACAATTGATTCAATGTGCTGCTTCACGTTTTGCCTCCAAGTAATCAATCCAAAGTTTATTTTTTTTGTCTTCACCGTTCTTTCCTTTTTTTTTTTGTTTCATCTCATAAGTATGCCATAATTTTCCAATCATTAGATATTCATGAGCTAATTATTGCAGTGTAGAAAATACACTTCCAAATATTTATTTTGCTTCCAATTTTGACTCTAGAGTACCTACACATAAAATAAACTCAATTAAACACAAATATAGTGCAATTTAGCATTAAAGCACAAAAATGTAAGGTAAGTAATGCACTAAAAATATATAATTATAACCAAACATCAGTGAACTCATGCGTAGTAAAAGGAAAACATACGAACATAACACAGACAAACACACGTAAAGAAAGAACA
>NW_017705028.1:0-1182 GCF_001879085.1 Nicotiana attenuata | reverse complement strand
CCTTCTATGCGATGCGGAACACTCCACGCGATCGCGAAGACCAAATTCCAGCCCTCAAAATTCCTCTTATGCGATCGCACTCATCACTTGTGCGAACGCGATGAACAGACCCGCTGAGCTACGCGATCGCGAACAATATGCTGCGTTCGCACTAAACAACCCCTTAACCTTCTGCGATCGCAATTCACCCCTTTGCGGACGCATTGCACAATTATGGACATCTCCCAAAAAGCTTCTACGCGATCGCAATTGAGCCTGTGCGATCGCATTGAGCAATTATACTTGCAACTGAAGCCTGCAATTTCTGCTAACTTTTAAGGTACAAAATGGTCCGTTTCACCATCCGAAACTCACCCGAGGCCCCCGGGACCTCAACCAAAAGCACCTACATGACTTAAAACATCATCCAAACTTGTTCCAATCATCAAAACACACCTAACAACACTAAAATCATCAATTCACATCGGATTCAAGCCTAAGTTCTTCAAGAACTTCCGAAACACGCATTCGATCAAAAACCCAACCAAACGACGTCCGAATGACCTGAAATTTTGCACACACATCACAAATCACATAACGAAGCTACAGCAACTCTCGGAATTCCATTCCGACCCTCGGATCAAAATCTCACCCATCAACCGGAATTCGCCAAAGTACTAACTTCGCCAATTCAAGCCTAATTCTACACCGGACCTCCAAAATCAATTCCGATCGCACTCCTAAGTCACAAATCATCCCCCGAAGCTAACCGAATCACCGAAAATCACATTCGAGCCCTATAACTCATAAGTCAACGTCCGGTTGACTTTTCCAACTTAAGCCTTCCTTAAAGAGACTAAGTGTCTTATTTCTTATCAAAACCAATCCAAATCAACTCTCACACACCACCTACCGATTACGAAACATGAAGAGCAATAAACGGGGAAAACGGAGCAGTAACACATGAGACGACGGGTCGGGTCGTCACATCCTCCCCAACTTAAACAAACGCTCGTCCTCGAGCGTATCCAGAGTTGTCCTAGAAGCCAACCAATAGCTGAATGACCTTACCAAACATATATCCGGGGTGATCCCACGTCACCCTATCTCGCATAGGTCCGATAACACAATATAGCTGAAATTTCACAGTCCATCAAAACCATAAACCGTAGAACCAATTGCACTTTCCGAAATCATACACAA
>NW_017705027.1:0-1182 GCF_001879085.1 Nicotiana attenuata | reverse complement strand
GTAACAGGAAAAATCGGCAAACAAGGAAAGAAATCAATCAAACTTACACAAGGAAGCCTGAAATCAATCAAAATTGAAAGCCATTTTTAGAGGGAAGTTCAGCACGTATAAAGAGTACACAAACATGCTAGGCAAAGAAAAATGTCATGCTATTACAAAATCAGTAGGTAGTCACATAGGTCAGTAATGTAGAAGAGATAGTATCAAATAGCATACAAAGGGTCCAGTATAAGGACCTTAGAAGAGTTTAGTAGAGAATTAGAATTGCTTAAAGAAGCAGAGATTTCAAAGCTCAGTTCTGAAACTCGAAATAGGTCTAAAAGAGTTAGGGTTTCTTTTGAAATAAAACCAATTCGAGCAAATCACATAGCCAATGGTTTCAAAACTCGGAAGAACCCCCAAATTCTAGGGTTTCTACCATCAATCGAGAACAGAGATGAGAGGACAAGCAATCAAGAAAAAGGGTACTAATCGAAATTGGTTCAAAGGTTTCAGAAAGGAACTGAGACCTTTAGCACGTTCTTTCAGTAGCAGAAACTCATGAGAACCGTAGTACAAGAACAACATGTGAGACACAGAAAAAGAACTCAAAGAAACATAGTGGAAGAGGATGATAAGAAACATAGTAGAAGAAAACCAATCAGGACACAGCAGGAGAAACACACAAAGAACATGGTAGGAGGAAACTTATTAAGAACACAGTAAAAGAAGCACACAAAGAACATGGTAACAGAAACTTAACAAGAACACAGTAGAGAAACATATAAAGAACTCAAAAGAAACATATAAAGAACACAATAGAGGAACATATAAAGAACACAGTAGATAAACATCTAAATAACTCAAAAAGAAAAAACCTAAATCGCAAATATATAAAGGTTTTGAAAGCATAACTTTTGAAAGAAATACCAAGAGATCGTTTAAAAGTTTAGGGAAAACACGGATCTAGAATAGATCTAAAGAAAAATAGAAGAACCTCAAAAGCTAGGGTTTTAGGGGAAGCCAAACGGTGAGAAAGGCTAGGATAGCTGTTGATCTAAGCAGGAGGGGTCGAAACCAGGCTCAAAACAGGCATGGCTTGCCGGAGCAAAACATCTAAATAACTCAAAAAGAAAAAACCTAAATTGCAAATATATAAAGGTTTTGAAAGCATAACTTTTGAAAGAAATACCAAGAGATCGT
>NW_017705026.1:0-1182 GCF_001879085.1 Nicotiana attenuata | reverse complement strand
GAAGTTCTTAGGCTTGAATCCTTGGATTTAATCGGGTTTCCGGTGTTGTTTGAGGTGTTTTGAGGATTGGTGCAAGTTCGAATAAGGTATTAGGTGGTATTGGCGCTTTTGGTTGAGGCCCCGGGGCTCGGGATGATTTCGGGTGTTAACGGGGAAATTTTCTAAGTTGTTGCAGCTGGTATGTTTCCCTTCTGGTATTTTTGCTTCTGCGGTTTGGGAACCGCAGAAGCGGAGCTTCCTCATCGCAGAAGCGATTTTTGGCTTCCCCTCAGAGACCGCAGAAGCGGTCATCTTTCCGCAGAAGCGGAACCGCTGGAGCGGTCATGTGTCCGCAAAAGTAGAATTTTCCCCTTTAATGAGAAACCGCATAAGCGGTTATTTTGCCGCTTAAGCGGGACCGCAGAAGCGGTCCCTTGTCCGCAGAAGCGGAAATGTCTGGGCAGAAATAGGAAATTTCGAGGGTTTAATTTCATAAGTTTGAAAATCAATTTTGAGCTCGGGCAAGGGCGATTCTGAGAGGATTTTGGGGAGGAGATTATTGGGTAACATTTCTATGATCCTTTCTAATTATATTCTATCATTTAGTAGTTAAATCCACCGTTTTAAATCCAAATTAAGGAGCAAAAATGGAAGAATTTGGGGGAAAGTTCATTGACTAAACTGTTGGGTTTTGAGGGAGTATTCGACCTCCGATTTCTGAGATTTTTATATGGTTAGACTCGTGAGAGTACGAGATTTCTGAAAATGTGAAAATTATTCGGTTCCAAGACGTTGGCCTGAGGGGCGTTTTGGTCATTTCACCTATTTTCGCGCCTTAGCTTTAATTTCAATAGTGGAATCAGTTGTTTGCAATATTATTTACGATTTGTAATTTAATTGAATAGATTTAGGCCATTTGGAGTCGGATACTCATGGCAAGGGCATCGTTCCCTAGTTGGACTTCGCACCGGTTCGAGGTAAGTGGCTTGCCTAACCTTGTGTGGGGGACTTCGTCCCTTAGGATGTGATAATTGGTAATTGAATGCCTTGTACGTGAGGCGACGAGCGCATACTTGAGCAAATTGTTGAAACCCGGATTTTTACTTAAATACTTGATTTGGATTCTCTTTCATATTTGCCTTACTTTACTTGCTTTTATAGCCTGTGCTAGCGTAGAAGAGCATGTTTAATTGATCCAAGTTG
>NW_017705025.1:0-1182 GCF_001879085.1 Nicotiana attenuata | reverse complement strand
ATACCGGTTTTAAACCTAAAAATTAAACCTAAAAAGGTTTACCAAATTTTAAACCCCAAATTTAACGGGGAAAAACTTACGTAACAGTTTTAACCTACCTTTTCCTAAAATCCCTAAAAACAACCCAAAAACAAACCGAAAACCCTAACGTAACGTAAATCCCGAAACCTAAGGAGGGGGTTTACCCGGAAACGGGGTTTAAGACGGTTTTANAACGTCCAAGGACCTTTTAACCCCCAACCCCTTTTCGGGGACGGTAGGGCTAGTTTTACCGAACTAGACCCTACGGCACAAAGAGAATGAAATACGATANAAAAATAGTAACAACAACACTAAACACGAAAGAATAGTACCAGACGAGCCAAAGAGTCAAAAAAATATAACCTGGAAAAGACAATAATCAATAATCAATGACATACTAAAACAACATGTACACTAGGCATGCTAAAACACAATGTAACAGGAAACACAATCCTTCCATAGTAAGTCTATCATAAGTCATAATGATAACATCTTTTATAAGGTAAATAATTCTATTAATAATGGAAAGATCTTCCGTATAAGCAGTATACCAAAAAGTAGAGAATCTACCACATAATTCATAACTATAACATTCTTTGAGAAATAAAAGAAGACTTACCAATTCGAGAAAATATGACCTCGGAAGTTGGACGTAGCTAGATTTTATCTTGCAATTTGCAAGCCCCTGCAAATATATTAAACTCATTTACATCAATACATTGCACAAATAACCACATAAATTATCTCTTCTATGATACCATCTATATTTGCTAAAACTTAGTTGGTAGTCTTCCATTTCATGATTAAACGAGTTGAGATTTTAATGTTAAATTAGTTTTCTGAGAATATGCTTTTGGAAGTTCCCAAGAAACGCCTAATTTGGCCTTTTAAAATTGGTCTCTTAGTAACTGAAATTCTTAATATCAAAACTGATGCATCACTAAACTAAATTAGAACATATGTGGAAGAATGAATCAAAAAATACAAAAAAGAAAAAGGAGGAAAAAAGAGACTGACAGTGAGAGTCGCCCACGCAGTCACTGTATGTCGTCGCCCGTTGCCGGTTGGAATTCACAAAACGCAAGAGAGCTGCTAGATTGTCGGGGTTTCCTTGTTGGGGTGAGTGGGGGATGTTTTTGACGGGAAGAGAGAAAAGGGTTT
>NW_017705024.1:0-1182 GCF_001879085.1 Nicotiana attenuata | reverse complement strand
CTGCCACCGGAAGGATTGAGTCATAACAAGGCATTGCACATCACTATGCAGTGCGAATATTGTTTTATCACTCGAATCCTGGTCGATGGGGGGTCCAGTCTCAACATTTGTCCTCTGGTAACACTCAGAACATTGGGAAAAGGGCTGCATGAAATCAAGGATGGGGCCATCAATGTCAAAGCTTTCGATGGATCTCAGAGGTCCACTATTGGGGAAATTAGCCTACGTTTGCAAATGGGGCCCACTTGGTTTGATGTTGATTTTCAAGTGATAGACATGCCGGCTTCTTATAATCTGCCGTTGGGACGACCATGGATTCATGCCGCCGGGGCCGTGGCATCAACATTACATCAGGCAGTGCAATTTGAATGGAATCACCAGGAGGTGATCATTCATGGTGACGGTAGCAACCCCATATATAGCCGCCGGACCATTCCAGCAATTTGAGGAAGAAGAAGATTAGGTGGGGAAACTTACCACCACATCGAGGGGGTCAACGCAGTCGACAAAGACAAATGGTGGAACAACAAAATCGAAAGCATACTGAATTGGAGCGGATATGAACCTGGCAAAGGACGTGGCAAAAACCTCCAAGGAATCGCTAAGACTATCAAGCTCAAGAAGCATGGTATCGAAAGCATTATGCACTATTTTGCTTTATCAAAGTTTATTTTCCTTTCGCATTTTTCTTTTTTTCGCAAGAAAGAGCTCCAATGTTCAAAACACTTATGGAATTTATTAAAGTATTTCAATTTTTCTTACAAATCCCTCTCTTATTATTTTCTCTCATTACTTTACTCAAACAGCATTACTATTACTTATCTTGATGAACCAACGACTGTGACATAGACGAGACAACGCGACAAACGGACACAGATTCAGAGGAAGATGAAATACCAAAAGAAATCGTTAAAGAAGTTGAGAATTTTGAGAATAGGCCTAAGTCCAACCTGGAGGAGACGGAGATCGTCAATCTAGGAGATGTAGAGAACATCAAAGAAACACGAGTCAGCATTCACTTGTCACCGTCTGAGAAGGAAGAGTACACAAAATTTCTAAAGGAATATGAGGACATATTCGCATGGTCATATGACGACATGACTGGTCTAAGCACATCCATTGTGGCTCACAAATTACCGACTGATCCGGCCTGTCCGCAGTGAAACAGAAGCTCAGAAGTTC
>NW_017705023.1:0-1182 GCF_001879085.1 Nicotiana attenuata | reverse complement strand
AACAAGGGAAAACAGTTCGAGTTTCAAGGGAAAGCAAATCATGTTCCAAAGGAATAAAGTTCATGTTTTGGCAATCAGGAACCCACCGGGAGAACTAGGGAATACAGTTCATGTTTTGGCAATCAAGTGCCCACCTGGAGAATAGGGGAATACACTTCAAGTTTTCGCAATCAGGTGCCCACCTGGAGAACAAAGGAATATAGTTAAAGTTTTGGCAATCAGGTGCCCACCTGGAGAACAAGGAAATATGGTTAAAGTTTTGGCAATCAGGCGCCCACCTGGAGAACAAGGGAATACAGTTAATGTTTTGGCAATCAGGCGCCCACCTGGATAACAAGGGAATACAGTTGAAATTTAAAGGGAAAGCAGTTCATGTTTCAAAGGAATACAGTTCAAGTTTTGGCAATCAGGCACCCACTTGGAGAACAAGGGAATACAGTTAAAGTTTTGGCAATCAGGTGCCCACCTGGAGAACAAGGGAAAATGGTTAAAGTTTTGGCAATCAGGCGCCCACCCGGAGAACAAGGAAATACAGTTAATGTTTTGGCAATCAGGCGCCCACCTGGAGAATAGGGGAATACACTTCAAGTTTTTGCAATCAGGCGCCCACCTGGAGAACGAGGGAACACAGTTCAAGTTTTGGCAATCAGGCGCCCACCTAGAGAACAAGGGAATACTGTTCAAGTTTTGGCAATCAGGCGCCCACCTGGAGAATAAGGGAATATAGTTAAAGTTGTGGCAATCAGGTGTCCACTTGGAGAACAAGGGAATACAGTTAAAGTTTTGGTAATTAGGCGCCCACCTGGAGAACAAGGGAATATAGTTCATGTTTTGGCTATCAGGCGCCCACCCGGAGAACAAGGGAAAATAGTTTGAGTTTCAAAGGAAAGCAAATAATGTTTCAAAGGAATACAGTTCAAGATTTAGCAATCAGGAACCCAACCGGAGAACAAGGGAATACAGTTCAAGTTTTGGCAATCAAGTGCCCACCTGTGAGAACAAGGGAATATAGTTAATGTTTTGGCAATCAGGTGCCCACCTGGTGAACAAGAGCATATGGTTAAGATTTTGGCAATCAGGCCCACCTGGAGAACAAAGGAATACACTTAAAGTTTTGGCAATCAGGCGTCCACCTGCAGAATAGGGGAATACAGTTCAAGTTTTGGCAATCAGGCGCCCACC
>NW_017705021.1:0-1182 GCF_001879085.1 Nicotiana attenuata | reverse complement strand
ATTAGGGCTCCAACCCCTGAGTTGAGCGTTTTTCTTTTAGCCAACATTACGGCTCCAATCCCTTAGTTGAGCGTTTTTCCCTTTAGCCTTTTTTCTCTTAATCCCGGCATAACCCGTGGATCTCCCTGGCATAACCCAAGGAGCCTTTTTTCTTTCCGTCCCGGCATAACCCGAGGACCCCTTTTTTTTCCGGCATAACCCGGTCGTTTCCACAATAACCTGGATTCATTCACAAGGATACACAATCCTGGTTTGATCGCTTAGCTATGTGTCACAACTAACTCACGAAATTTTCCTAGTGAAAACTGGGGCAGAAAAATTTTGTTCGTTTGTTTGTTTTGGTGTCTGAGCAGGTTTGACCTCGAGGCATAGGATCCGAGGTAGCTGATGGAATGAGTCCCAATCCAGAATAAAAGAAAAGAAGAAAAAGAAACAAAAAAGAAAATGGAAATCAAAATGTGAAGCAAAACAAGGGTGCGGATTGCTCAAAAGTCTGATTGAAGTCACAAGCTCCGCTGATCCCGTTTTGACCCAATGCTGCGGAAAGAAGTAAACACCTACAGCTTGCGAGCATCAAGATTCAGATCGGAGTCCACAGCAAAATCAGCTAAGACTTAAGATCAAGATTCAAGAGAATTATAGATAGGAATCTTGTAACTCATAGTTGATAGGCATAGCTAGCTTAGTTTAATTTTCCTTTTGGTGTAATAAGGAGGTCAGCAAGCAGTAGCAGCAGCAACAACAGTGACATCACAGCTCCTGGTAGTCCCAGCTACCAAACCTTCCAGAACTACACTGACCTGATTCCTTTTCAGCTAAGGATATGTAGGCAACCTTTGAAGCAGGGTTCGGTCAGACGGTTTTCAAAATTGCTTCTCATGGAGTGCCAAGCGGGCAAAAATCTCTCATAATTGCTCATTTATCTTTGCCCGAAAAACCTCCGTGTCTCCGAGCAAAGAGGGGCAGTTGTGAGCACGTGATTTTTGCCTCTCTTGAATTGCTCCTACAGAATTCTTAAAATTAGGATTTTTCTTTTATTATTTGATTTTTAGGATTTAATTGCGCAATTTTGTGTGTGTATTTGCATTGGTATGAGCATGATTAGTTAGATAATTCATAAAAAAATATAAAAATATTGCATTGGCATTTAGGATTTAATTTTACATTTTTTTTAGATCAATT
>NW_017705020.1:0-1182 GCF_001879085.1 Nicotiana attenuata | reverse complement strand
TTAAATTACCTTTAATAATACCTAATACCAACCTAAANAGTAACGTATAAGTTCTAAGTACTTAAAATATTTAAAAAGTTAAATTAAGTTACTAGACCTATAGTTAACGTTATTAACTACTATAACTAGTAACTNTACGACTAATAGTAATACGTAACAAACTAACTATATTAGTAGTTGGAAGTAGTAATGGTTAGTTAGTTTATGTTAGTATTAGTTAGTTTGTAGTAGTAGTTAGTTAGGTAGGGTGTTTAGTAGTTAAGTTGTAAAAGTAAGTAAGTTAAATAGTAGTAGGTTTAGGTATTAAAGTTTAAATTAAGGTTANACGTTTAATTTAGTAAGGAGTTTAGGTTACGTACGGTTTTGGTTTACGGTAAGAACGTAAGTGAACGTTCAAACGTAAATACTAGTAAGAACGTTAACGTACGTTACTACACGTATCTACGTTAGTTAAATAAGGTTATTAAAAGTTAAGTAATTAGGTAGTAGTGTTATTTATACTTACACTATATACCTATAATTACTAAGATATTATATAATTAATACTAAAAAACTAACGACTTACGTCGTTCTTCCCTTTCGTCGCGTTTTCTAAAAATTTAAAACTTTACAAAACTTACTAACTTCCCAAAACTACTAACTTCCTAAAATTTAAAATTTTTAGTAACGTACCTTTTTCGTATAGTTTCTAATACAACTGGTAACAACACCCAACTCCAAACAAACTAATAAACTAAAAAAAATAACCTAATTTTCGTAAAGACAAAGAATTTGTAATGGCCGTTCAATGGTGGGACTTCTACTCTTCAATTTCTTTACATTGCACCAGGTGACACGGGAAGAGAAGCAGTAATGGCGGACGACCCCTTCGAAGTATATATAGAAGATGTGAGAAGAAGAGCGAGTAAAAGCGATGGTTGTGAGAACACATATTTAACTCCATAGCTTTTCGAAGCAATGGTTGTAAGAACACAGATTTTGAATTTGCTAGTGCTTTCAAAATATATACAATATGGGCTAGGTTAGGTAAAACTTAAAAACATGGGCCATTTTTTTTTATGGTGTGAAGTCATGTGTATTTTCTTGTAATTTTTTTTTTTTTTCCTATATGTATTATAATATGGGAATCTTACGAAAATGTTAAACAAGTTCTAATTTACCGGTCTCTATCCATTAAATAAT
>NW_017705019.1:0-1182 GCF_001879085.1 Nicotiana attenuata | reverse complement strand
TTGAGCAAAACTGCTTCCAATTTGACCCTCAATATTCATATTGCACTAGCATCATCAACTATCACGTCAGTCACCAAATCCACAAATGACAAAATTCATTACATTTGGTGCCTCATTGATTTGCACACATGGAAGACCACATTTCTTCACCCACCCGGAAAGTGAGCTCACCGGCTTCCACATCAACAAGTGCCTTCCCCGTAGCAAGGAAAGGTCGTTCCCAAAATGATAGGCACCTTATAGTCCACTTCAAAATCAAGGAACGAAGTCCACTGGGAGAATGAACTTATCAACTCTAACCAAACATCATCAATGATACCCAAATGCCTCTTCGTTGTCTGATTCGCCATTCGTAACCTCATGGATGTGGGTCTTGGTTTCCCAATTCCAAAAGTTTTGAACACAGAGTAGGGCATCAAGTTGATGCTTGCCCCCGCATAATGCTTTGGCAAAATCAACGCTCCCAATAGTGTAAGGGATTGTGAAAGCGCCCGGATCTTCCAACTTTGGATCCATTGAGTGCACAATAGCACTCACCTGATGAGTCATCTGGATGGTTTTACAATTCATTGATCTTTTCTTGGTAACCAAATCTTTCATAAATTTTTCATATCTCGGTATTTGCTCCGATGCCTCAACACATTTATGGAAAAACTCTTCATCATATCAATAAACTTTTTGAATTGGTTCTCACAATTTTTCTTTGCAATCTTTTGAGGGTATGGAGGAGGAGGTCTTGGCATTGGTGCCTTAGCCTTTGGTACCACCGGTCCCGGCATGTCAATCACGTGTTCCCTATACGGGTTCACCTCTTCTTGCGTCTCCTCCACACTTTCATCTATATCAATTCTCACTTCTTCATTAGCTTGAACCACATTGCTTGGGATTTCATCCTCTTGAACCACAACATCTTCATCCACAATCCTTCTTTGATTTGAGGTGGGTGCATTCCACCTTTTCCACTTCTAGTAGTCACGGCCATAGCATGTCCTGTATTATTCCCAACCTTCGGGTTTACCACTGTATCACTAGGTAGTGCCCCCTTAGGACGAGTATTTAAAGCTTGTGAGATTTGGCCTAATTGAACCTCTAAATTCTGAATAGAAGTGTTGTGC
This sequence comes from Nicotiana attenuata, assembly GCF_001879085.1. Lineage (NCBI taxonomy): Eukaryota > Viridiplantae > Streptophyta > Magnoliopsida > Solanales > Solanaceae > Nicotiana > Nicotiana attenuata. The sequence continues at coordinate 67 of NW_017705019.1, read as the reverse complement.
GAGGCTATTTGAGCATCGGAGTCAGCATTCTTCTCCATCATCTGTTTAAACATATTTTCAATTCTAC
>NW_017705018.1:0-1183 GCF_001879085.1 Nicotiana attenuata | reverse complement strand
AGACCTCGACGGGGGGGATTTTCCTGGAAGTCTGAGAATAAGACAAACGTTAGACTCTCGGGAGCAGTCCCCAAGCGGGGGTTCGCTCTAGCTCGAGCTACCTGGAAGCTTTCTTTGAACTCAGTGTAGATAGCCTTAAGTCATCGCAGATAGATCGTCGAGTGGGGGCTTACCCGGGTTTAGACAGTACCTCGAGGCCAAGCCCATATGAGTTGGTCTTTAGAGCTTATTTTCTTTTGAGTGAGGTCCTCGAGATCGGATACCATCTCGAGGCTTAGGATTATGTCAATGGCTCCGTTGGAGCGTACTCCCCATCTTGGTGATGATCTTTAAGATCAGGTACCATCGTCGGGCCGTGTAGTGATATCATTGGCTTCCTGGAGCCTGTCTCCTTCTTAGTGGAGGTCCTCGAGAGTCCGGGTACCATCGTCGGGACTTGTAATGATGCCAAGTGGCCTTCCCGAAGCCTATCTTTCTTTTTGACAGGACGGTCCTCGAGAGTCGGATACCATCGTCGGGACTTTGTTTGATGCGGGGGTCTCTGACCCCAAAATATAGTATGGCGGCGTCAAGTGTATGACATGGTTACGAAATGACCAAGGCGATTCTGTTGGCACATTTTCCCAAAGCGAGAAATGTTTCAGTTAGCATCTTTAATTGGCCTTTGAGGTAGGCGGATAGTCGCCGCTTTCTCCACGTACGGGGTTGTAGTCCTCCTTTTGAGGATTCTGTTATTACGAGTAGTCATCCTCCTCTATAGAGATTTCTTTTCCTGTGCTAAGGCTTTCACTATTTAAACTTTGAAGGCTTTGCTCGGATTTTCTAGTTTTACCACAGTTATGGCTGCCACACCAAGGTCCGCTCGGCGGGGAGAGGGGAGTTCCGCCCTTAAAGGCCTTTTGAACCAAAATGCTTGGGGTCATTGGGAGTATGTTTTGAAGATTATTTCTTTACTAGGAGAGGGGTCACCTTGAGTCAGTGAGGAAAGACTGTGGATGGGGGGAAAAGGTAGTACTGCGAGTACTTTCCCCGGGGAGAGAGCATCATGGATCATGCTGAGGGGTTCTTAACGTGTACACGTACCCCGTTCACGTTAGGCCCCCCTGTAGGTTGTCTTGATTTCTGTCGGAAATATCGGGTCACCTTGGCGCAGATTCACCCGGTCATTTTCGCGGATAGTACT
>NW_017705017.1:0-1183 GCF_001879085.1 Nicotiana attenuata | reverse complement strand
CTTATTGCCATATTTGGGGCTTATTGCCGACTGTTGAAACTCTTTATGAACTATCATCACTGTTTTCCTCACTGTTTGAGATATTATTTGAACTCAGTCCATGCGATTTACACTGTTTCATGAACTCAGCTATATTTTTACTCAAACCTTGAGTTTTAACTGATATTTGAACTACTCTTTTGAGCTGAGCATTTTTGTTTCTTTACTATTGCCCGAGGGGCTTATGATTATTTTTGGACTGATTGAGGCCGAGGGCCATTTGTGAGGATATGCTGAGTGTATTGTGAGGAGGCTGTCAGGCCTCGAGTGTATTGTGAGGAGGCTTTCAGGCCTTGAGTGTATTGTGAGGAGGCTTTCAGGCCTCGAGTGTATTGTGGGGAGGCTTTCAGGCCTCGAGTGTATTGTGAGGAGGCTTTCAGGCCTCGTATTGATATTGTTCAGGCTATCAGTCCTTGTTGATAGCGCTTGGGCTGTAGGAGCCCCTCCGGAGTCTGCACACCCACAGTGAGCGCGGGTACCCATCTAGAGTGATTAAATATTGAATAGTGGTAACAATGACACTGTTATACGTGTTTGGTCAAGTAACAATGGCTGACCATACTTGAGCATACTTGTTTTATTGATTGTTTTCAAAAAGATTTTTCTTACTATATTTCACTGGTTTCTACTGTTTATCTGATGTTGCTGCTTGAGATAGCATTATTTGTGCCCTTGTGGGATTTTATGTTCTCAGTCGTTATTTATTTTTATTACTCACTGGGTCGGAGTACTCACATTACTTCCTGCACCATGTGTGCAGAGACAGGCACCGCTGAGTTCGTACCTGAGCGCTGATTTCCTTCTAGACCAGGCGGACCAGGAGAGAGGTAGCTGTCGACGTCCACAGCCCCGTTTCTTCCTTATCTTCTGCATATTTTATTCATCTTCAGACTATGTTTCCAGACTTGTAGTATTTTCATCAACTCTGTAGTAGCTTGTGACTTGTGACACCCCGATCATCGGGCTGAGTTTGGGATGGTTTTTCCCGTTATGTTACGTTTATTTCCGTACTTATGATTAATCAGTATCTATGGTTTAAACCTGTTATGCTAAGAAATTGTCAAAAGTAGTGTTGATTGTTCTGTTGGCTGGCCTTGTCTTCACGAGAGGTGTCATCACGACCGGGCGGGAATTGGGTCGTGAC
>NW_017705016.1:0-1183 GCF_001879085.1 Nicotiana attenuata | reverse complement strand
CATTGCGATAGTGAAGGCTGCAATAGGACGGGCAGGGAGCGTTATGTATAACGGAAAGTCTCGTCATATACGACGAAGACATAACACTGTTAGACAACTACTTTTCAGTGGAATTATCACTATTGATTATGTAAGATCAAAGGATAATGTGGCGGATACCGCTTACAAAAGGCTTAACTAGAGAGGGAGTTGAGAAATCATCCAAGGGAAAGGGACTATGGCCGAGGACAAGTCAACATGGCGGTAACTCTACCTAGAATTTTGGATGTTCCGAGATCTAGGTTCAAGGAGCTCAAACAAAGTTATGATTGACCGGTTCAACATTGTCAAGTAAAATCTTTGGTCCCTTCTCGAGATAAAGACAATGTTCAGTAACAAGGATAGAACCTTACACGTTCTTTAATGATTACCCAAGTTTGATGTGGTATTTATCAAATAGTGTCAGTCTAAAGGATTACACGTTTAGGAATCACCTATGTAAGTGTGAAGTGGAAGCCGCTTCCATGAGAATTCTGTAAGGCCAATTCTCTACGCACTTATGAAACCAGGCGGTGTTCATGGCTGAAACGAACACAACAATGAGAACTAAAAGACGGAGGGTTGGTTGTGTGACATATGGTTGTCTAGGTATACACTAAAGTTTGACGGTTCAAAGATATCAAATCTACCGATTGACCGAGTATATCCGACATATGTTCACTACGGAAAGTTCAAAGGGAAACCTACTTATCCAGATGCGATTAATCCTTACTTGCAAATCACACAGCTTTCATCAATGATCATTCTTGTTACAGCCATTCCCATTCATGTGGGGGATTGTTGGACTTTAAAGGCATTGAGCTTCAAAGACTTTAAGCATTGGGCTTTAAAGTATAAGAGTGTGAATTGGAAATGGTGGGAAATAAAATGGAGGGAAATAAAAATTTGAATGAAGTGAGCTTTTGACTTGCACTTTGTCCCTCGTTGGTGAGGGACAACTACATCTGTGTGCTTATATATAGAATCACTTCTTAAAGCTCTTAAAAGGAGTTGAAGAGAATGAACCCTCGCGCTGTCGTCGTCGCTCGGCTCGGCTTCGGCTTTGGATTTGGATTTGGATTTGGATTTGTCAAATGATCGATCGATAAGATTATTTTTGGACTAAAATTTATTTAATTAATTATTTAATAATTAATTAAATGTC
>NW_017705015.1:0-1183 GCF_001879085.1 Nicotiana attenuata | reverse complement strand
CCCCCCCCCACCCCCCCCCCCACCCAAACCCCCACCGGGTTTTAAACTTAAAATCCACAATGGGTGATAATATATCAACAATCCGCATCCTCCTATCCTGCAGCCCCTCACCACCGCTCTATCAATTAGTTGTAGCTCTTTAAAAAAAATTGGCTATGCTGGATCTCTTTTAATTGTTTTAGGGGATCGATTCTGCATGTTCTGGATTTACAGAGATTATTGTCCTAATTATTTATCTTGTCCACTTTTGAGTAATAATTTTGGGGGTCAATAAATGCTTAATGCTGAGTCTACTACTATATATGCTTGAACTTCGGATAATAATGTTATTTCTTATCTAATACTCGATTTTGTCTTCGCTTAAATTGAGTTTATTTTCAAAATCTGTCAGATTACGATGGAAGTTGCTCTGGCACTACTATTTGGTGCAACCATTCTCTTAATTGTTCCATTCAAGTACATAGCTGCTTTCCTGATTTTTGATGCATTCACTCGAGAACTCACTTTCCGAAGGCAAATGGTTTTGAGATTCATGAGCCTTCTGAAGGAGCGGTGGGACATGGTGCCTGCCGCTCCAGTTGTCGTGCTACCATTTGAGGATGATGAGTCCGATGCACCAAGCCAAAGAAAGGAGTCCAGTAATGATGATGTAGGAAAACCAGAAAAACAGCTAAAGCAGTAGGTTATTGTAAATCTTCTTCTAGGTATTTTCTTTTCTTGTCTTTGTTCTTTATCCGGGTAGTTGGCGGTAGCAGTAGGAGTGACAGGTTGAAGATGAAGCAGAAAAACATTTTTGGTCTTAATAACAGTAATATTTGGGTGGGATTTTATAGTTTAGCCTCTTGGACCCTAGTTGAAAAGGTTATTGATTTTGTATGAATCTCTTCTGAAAAGGAGACAGAGCATTAGAATATAAGATGATGTGATTTTATTGTTGTTTTCATCGCTGGCTTTTTAAGTTCTCATTACCTTAATTTTCCTTCCTTTTCTGTTGGTTGGTTTGGGGGGGGGGGGGTTAAAGTGGGGGTGGTAGGGGATGGGGGGATGGTGAATTTATCGATCTTCAAAGCATAAAAGAATAATATCATAGACATGCAGTTTTACTGAGAATTTGAACGCTTATGCACTGGGGGTAAATGGCCAAATTTTGATGTTTTCACACTTTTGAAGACTACTCTCGAGA
>NW_017705014.1:0-1183 GCF_001879085.1 Nicotiana attenuata | reverse complement strand
AATAGAAACAAATACAACCCCGGCAAGGGAATCAACAATAAAAAATAAATACATCCCGGCAAGGGAATCAGCTATGACCAAATCTCGTTCCAACAGTTAACTTCACAAAATAAATCCCAACTTGAGTCAATACTCAACAACGGTCAAATACCAAGGAAATACCGCAAGCCTGGTCCAACATGAATACTCATCAATTTAAGCATAAATAGTACATAATAAGAATCACAACAGTCACAGTGTAAGACTCACGGGATAACCAAGAAACGCAATAACCTTAACAAAATAACAAGACATATCTAGCATGTGATAACTACACCGGTAACCACAATAATTTGGACACATAACATGTATACACGGGGTCATAGAGGAATTCACAATTAAGAGATAACGAAACAATAAGGAGAACAACCATTTCAATTAAGGCAAATAAGAGCCAAGTAACAAGTAAGAGTTAGAGGCAAGCTAACAACATCGTATGGAGCATATAGAGGTAATTTAAGCAATTAGAAAACTCAATCATAACAGAATAAGTCTAAGATCAATTAACTACACGTATACGAGAAAATTAATGAGATTATGACGAAATAATATGGGGAAGTAAGACTACCTCTCTTGCCCAAAAAATTGCACAAATATATAACAATTTTGAGGCGGTCTCTAACTTTTGACCCTTACTTGCTTTAAATTTAAATTTGTGCCCATTTTAGGACAAAAATTCAAGATCATTCACTTTGAGGGCTATTCACGTTTTCACCCTCTTTTGCCCTATTGATCATTCACGTCTTTATCTTTCGATTTTATATTGTTTTGTCTCTCGCTTTCTTAAACACATGACTAAAACAATATAATACTCTATTTTCATATGTGTTTATTTTAATTGTGCACGAAGTTTAAGAATATAATTTTTTTTAATCTTATAATCTTAAAATAAATATGCGTATAACATATCAATTTTTTTGTTAATCTTATAGTCTTAAAGAAGCTAAGTCATGTTGTTCCTATAAAGGATTGTCATTAAAGGTAAAATATAAGTGTTGAAATTGAAAATTTACTAAATATAAAAATATAATATTATTTTTGAAAAATATTGAAAGGGAAACTTTAAAATATGTGGATAAAATGAAACAAAGGGAGTTGTATGCGATGATATAAACTTCATGCATGCCGACTGCCACTAACTCTT
>NW_017705013.1:0-1183 GCF_001879085.1 Nicotiana attenuata | reverse complement strand
TGTTTGGATAATTGAGTTCATTGTCCATTTCTAGGAGGAAACGTTCAGCATGTTCACAAAGTCCTCTCAAATCTGCCCTTTGAGTTTCTCTTCGTCTTTTTTTTAGAAAAACTTCAATCTGTACCTCCTCTTTGAGAACTTGATCGATCGCAGGGTTGAATTGTAACTGATTATCTTGTTTCCTATTGCGTTCCCTGAGAATGAATTTCCATTAATTATCTTACTGAACTTCCTGTCCACGTTTCAACACATGGGGTCTTTCCTGGAGGTGTCTTGAGATAGTATGGTCAATATAAAGTGGAAATATCTGGGTTCAAATTGCAAGTTTGAATTGCCTTGGTTCTTCTGAAGATTTCTTGTAAATCAGATCATTGTTTCTTTGGTTGTTAATATGGGTATGCATCGATCATGCGTTTTGTTGGTAATTTCGGCAATGTTCCTGTTATTAAATGAAGATTTGACCACGGATATCTGTCTAAGCTCTCTCAATCACTTTGTTAGTGTCAAATTGCATCTTTGGTTAATCCTGTTTATTGATAGATGTGTTAGTTTCCTTGCCCCAATCAAGACTTTCCTTTGAACTCTATTGGAATACTAAGTTATAATTGCTAAGTTTCATAAGGGCAGTCAAGGGTAAGAGGTTCTGTTGGTTGATAACTTCACCCATTGTCCTGTTAGAATTAGTCTCTTCATAAAGTGTCTTCTATGCACAATATTCTGAAACTATGAACACGATTCAGTCATTTTTGAAAAATTAAAAGGGGATATCCTCTGTTCATCCATAGAAGGCTAAGGATCTGGGCATTGAAATTATAACCCATGCCCTTCATAACAGTTTGCTTAGTTTGATTTGTTGTTTTAAATAAATGTTCTTTTATGATTCTGAAAGCAACTGTTTTGTTCTTTTGTGCTGGATTATCGAAGTTTGGCTTCAAGAAATGGTACTTTTGTTCTTGAATTGTAAAAGCAGTAAATTGTCATTCTGATATGTCTTCTTGTGCTTCACCAAATATAAATGAACCCCCATGATCTCGGGCTTTCTCGCTTACATTTGTAGTTTGCTTTAGGCGCGTTACTTAATAATACTTACCTTCCTAAACGTCGGGTGTGCTATTTCATGTGACCCAAATCCAAATCCTTATAACGTTGAATAAAACTGTGTTTCGGATTGCAGGTGCATTCA
>NW_017705012.1:0-1183 GCF_001879085.1 Nicotiana attenuata | reverse complement strand
ACTCTGCATAGTCAGTCTAGGGCATCGTTCTACTCCTTTTCTTCTTCCTCAAGAGCTTGAAAATGGGCTCGCAAAAGGGAGTGAGCTGTGCGATGAACCTGCTGATATACTACCCAAGAATCCTCTTCTTTCTTTCCTTTCTCGGGGAATGAGCACACCTTCAACTAGTCACCAGTGCCCAGATTTTCAGTCTCTGCCAGCTCGTAACCTCGCTCCTGACTATTCATATTCACGGCTTATTCATAATCAAGGCTGTAACCTCCTAATCAAGGAGTGGAATTCTCTGCTCCCCTCGGAAAACTCCATTGCTTTGACCATCCTCAATGACCTGAGGATGCTTCTAGCCTTCAAAGAAGAGCAATTGACTGGAGAAAGGACAATCTGCCTTCTAACCCGAGGTCCAGGTATTCCGGCCCCAGAGAGAGAGCGTGCCAAAGCCCGATGAATAGACAGGGGATGGACAGTCCTCCCGTTCAGGGAAGAGGAAGGGGGGGAAGTCCTTGGCATTCCTGCCTTTCTGTCAAAAATACAATAAACATAGAAGAGAAAAAGACTGGCGTCCTCCCGGAGGTCTAGCCAGTGAAGGCCAACTTAAGTACTGACCTGGCTTACTTAACTTAATAGGCTTGCAGAGGAAAGGCCTAGCCCTTGGAGCCGTACCACCAAGAAGAAGATCAGGGGAATCTCTACCATCAGGCTTCGAATCTGAGGTTGAGGTCTAGCCTCTCTTTTCAGTGGAAGTTGAGCTCGTCGGATCTGCTGCCCGTGACGTGAGTGATCGTTGACCCTGCCCCTTCTTATTGCTATTTGTGACATCGAGTGCTTAAGTGAGATCAGCGGTCTGGCAGGTCCTTGGACGCTGGCACTTATAGTCTAGTCTACTCGGACCTCTACTAGGGCTAGAGCTAGCCGGAAAAAGAAAAGACTTAGCCAAAAAGAAGTACATAATAAGAAAATGCTCCACGCTCTACCTTCCGTCCTCCTTAAACCTAGGCTTTCTTGCATAGTAGCCTACCTTTGGTCTCAGGTTCGCTACTTGCTAGCCTAGAGCTGACCCTGGCTGTGATCAAGAAGTCTGCAGCTAATTCTAGTTTCGGGGTCGCCAAAGCATTGAGAGATAGAAGGAAATGCTCTGTCTAACCGCAATGCTTGTCTGGCCTCTCCAGCCAAACTTGAGAAAATT
>NW_017705011.1:0-1183 GCF_001879085.1 Nicotiana attenuata | reverse complement strand
TAAGGAAACCCGGGTTTAACGACCCGGTAGTTTTTACCGAGGGTAACCGTAAAGGGTAACGGGAAACGGTCCGAAACCGTTACTGGGTTTAACCCCGACGGGTAACCCCGACGGGACCCGAACCGAAAACCGGAACGGGGGAACGACGTACCGTCGTACGTTTAGGTTACCGGATTACGAAAGTTACCGTTACGTCCGATTTTCGGGACGACGGGGTAAACGGCGGCGTTACGGGCCCGTACGGGGTCGTTACGTTACGTTCCAGTTTTACGCCGAACACTTACGGTACCCTCCGTCCAGTTTTCGACGGACGACGACGGTCCGTTCCGCACTCTCGCACGGACCCTCGACCAACCAACCACCAACGTTACCAAATACTACGACAACCACTACCTAACGTACCCAAACTTTACCACCCCCGTACGGCCCTACTACCAAAACCTACACCCGACGCCCGTCGGGACACCAAACCAACATGTACACTAACCCAAGACCTTCATTTTAGAGTACAAATTCATTTTAATAGGCAAAATTCATTCATTTTACTATTGTTTTTCATATAATCGGCTTTCCGGCTACGCGCTCGGACNTGCGCACACAAATCGAGGTGAGGTAAAAAGGAGGTTTTTTGGTCTCGGAATATTGAATTTGTTTCTAAAACAAGTGATGACTTTTTGGGTCATCACAATAAAGGAGGCTGAACTCAGCGATGCAAAATGGATAAGGAGCCGCTATGAACAATTGGCCCTTATCGATGGAAAGAGGATGAACCCAGTGTGTCACGGTCAACTTTATCAGAATAGAATGTCCAGAGCTAACAACAAAAAGGTCAAACCAAGGCAATTTGCACCAGGACAGCTGGTGCTAAAGAAGATCTTCCCACATCAAGATGAAGCCAAAGGGAAATTCTCTCCCAACTGGCAAGGTCCGTACATGGTTCACAGGGTACTGATAGGAGGAGCACTCATACTTGCGGAAATGGACGGAGAAATTTGGCCAAAACCAATCAATTCAGACACAGTCAAAAGATATTATCCTTAGACTATTTACATTTACTCATCCGATGTAATTGAACTACGCTTGAGCCGATTCCCGTATAAGAGGGGATACATAGGCAGCCTTATGGGTTCGGTCATATCACAATAAAATTTCCATTTTTCCCAAAAATCAGAAACCGGGGCAG
>NW_017705010.1:0-1183 GCF_001879085.1 Nicotiana attenuata | reverse complement strand
CCATTATACCTGCAAGTTTCAACTAATTCAAGAAAATCAACTAAACGGGTGTGAGGATCTTCACTCGCATCACCAGTAAGTTGACATGACTGTTGAATGGTTTGAATCAAGCCTGTGCGGATTTCAAAGTTGTTTGCTGCAATTGGTGGTATCCTCACACTTGATTCTCCTTCAAAATGATCTGGCCTTGCATAATATCTAAGTATTCTATCACGTCGTGGTGCCACCTCATCAAACTGTTCTTCTGCTTGATGTGGTGGAAGTTGGTTATTGAGTTCTTCGTTCTCCATTTCCTCTGATGTGAAAATTTGAGATCATGAGGTTTGTTCTTTTCGCAACAACCACAAGGATTTTTCAATTTCAGGATCGTATTTGACTAGTTTTCTAGAAGAGGAATGGGTCATACACTTTCTGAAATTTCTGTAGAAAAGTTAAAATAATTAGACAATAAAAATAGATCTCAAATAGAAAAACAATTAATCTGTAGTAGACTTTAGCCAATCCCCGGCAACGGCGCCAAAAATTTGACGAGTGTCTGGCGTGTGTATAAATTAAACTCGTACTCTGTCAAATTATAGTATAGAAAGATGTCGAACCCATAGAGATTGGTTTATCTATTCTACAGACGTTTCTTGTTTTAATTACTATTTGAGAAAATCAGAAAGAGTTGAGTTGTAAATTAACTAACTAAAAATGCATAAATAGAGCAGTAGAAAATATTTTATTTTTCACAAATATAATAAAAGGTGTTGGGATCTTGACTTCACTTAATATTTCTATTATATAGTAGAGTTATTATTCTGCAATTTCTATTTCTCAAAAAGGTATAAATGCCTCTCACGATTACAAATATATATTATTACTCAAGTTGAATAATTAATTGCACTCCTCTTGGTTATACAAATTAATCTTCAAAATAGTAATACTAAAGAACCAGAAATATATGATTGAACTAAAATATGCTCTTGATAGTAAGTCCCTTTCGGTTACCCTACTTGTTATAACTTATTATTACACCATTCGCCTCTCTCGATTACAAATAAGTGTAAAATTAATTATAACATAAAAGAGATAGATGTTACTGAATAAATATTAACATTTATCAATACTACATTTAACTATATTATTTCTTCCGCCTCTCTCGATTACAGAATTAATAAACAGTTAATATGTAGTATAAGAT
>NW_017705009.1:0-1183 GCF_001879085.1 Nicotiana attenuata | reverse complement strand
TTTGACTCGGGACAAAATTTAAAATAAAAAAGAAAGACTTTCGAAACTTGAGTTTGCAAATGCTTAGAAGGTAAAAGGTTTGTTAGATCATAATATGCACGTATTTGATTATAAAAACTTCTCATAGAGGTAAAATAGATAAAACAAAAAATTTAAAATTAAAGCATTTCTAAATATAAAGATGTATCATTCTTTTTACAACATATCATTCTTTTTACAACATAATATTAATAAAGAAAGTGCGTCACATAAATTAAAACGGGAGTACATCTTAATTGTTCGAAAACTGATGAAAAGTGAAGTCGCATTAAATAAGATGAAACTGAAGATTAGAAGAATTAATTGTAATTTAATTTGCAAGAATTGATTTCTGGGAGAAAGCTTAAAAGCTAAAACGTCCTATATATAAATACATTTTAGAAACATTCCCTTCAATCCTCTCAAGAAATTAAATATAGGATCGAAGTAGAAATAATGACTACATCACGAATTTTTGTCCTTCTGAGTTGTTTGATTTTCGTCTTTGTATCTGATCACGCCCAACTATGCCTTATAAAAAGGACAATGCGGTCGTTGCAAATATAATCCGGTTTACAAGTCCGGAGTCGAATCCCACAGAGAACTAAGGTTTAGTTACAGCTGTTCATTATCACCAAGAAGACAAGCTTGAACAATTCCTAACTTATAGATATTAAGATTCTTGTGTTTAACTAATTAACTAACAAATTAAAATAGTAAATTAACAACTAACGATACTGAGGGTTAGAGAAAAGATTAAGGAGGTCTAGAGTTATGATTTCCCCTATTGTCGGAATCCTTCCCGCTATGTCTTCTATAATTTTGCCTAAGTATTCTCTACCGATCATGAACACTCTTATTACCGTAAATCTCTCCCGAGTAATTACGACAATTTACTAGACGCGCTCTCCCGAGCTACGCTAGTTGGCTTTTAATACAGCTCACTTCAGATCGCACCCAAGGCTTCGTTATCCCTAATCCCGCCTTTAAACCCTCGGTTATTGATCCCTCATATACCTTTGGGAGTGGTGTTGTTTAACAACTACCTAAATATGCACTCTCTCCCGGAGTTATGCATACTAAATAGGCACAGCTAACTGAGAGCTCTTCAATCAAGCAGAATATAAACCGTAGTTGAACAAATAGAGAAAAACGCTATGGCTCA
>NW_017705008.1:0-1183 GCF_001879085.1 Nicotiana attenuata | reverse complement strand
CATGGACAACCAACAATAAAATATGATGGCATGAACATACATAACATGGGATGACTAGACAATCAAGAAACTATATATAAGGTACGAGCTACCACACTACCATGAGAGACTATACAACAAAAACCAGCCGACAAGGCCTACCAAACTATACATGAGTCGACACCTATCTATGAGCCTCTAAAGGAATATAAGTGTTGCAACATAGCCGGAACAGGGCCCCGACATACCCATAATATCTATAACAAAAATGCATACCTAGACCAAGGCAAGTCCGAAGAAGGGATCTCGCCAATCACCGCTGAACTGGACAGCCTACTATGGTGGGGGAGCTGCGCCTGCCTGTCTATCAGGACCTCCAGCACGACATGCAGCGTCCACAAATAAAAGGACGTCAGTACGAATAAAGTACTGAGTATGTAAGGCAGGGAACCATAAGTACGAACAGTAATGTAAGCAGGGATAGAGAATAAACAACCCGTAACATCTGGGTACCTCTAAGGGCTACTGACATGAAATGCGTGATACATATGTATATATACATAAACTTTTAAAACATACGCCTCTGTGGGCATCATCATCATCATATCGTACCCGGCCGTAATAGGCTCGGTAAAAACGTACCCAGCCACGTGGAGCTCGGTAAAACCCAACTGATCAGTGGTTGCACAATAGGTGCCGTACCCGGCCGACTATAGCGCGGCTCGGTAGAGTAAAATAGATACATATATATAATGCATGCTCGACTCATGGACTCACGTTTGAAACCTTTCGGAGTGACGTAAGGTCGGTATCATGTGTACATGTTATTAGGACTAACTCTTACACCATGAACCTTATAAGAGTCAGGAAGTACCAATAACATTGATAACATAAGAATAAGAGAAGCAACATCAACATCAATCGTTCCATAAGAGGGGTAAACAATGTAAGTACTGCTAGCTTCTAAGAGTAGAGTATCTTTGGAAGGTCGTTCATTACATTATGTACAATCGGAGTCGTGCAAAAGAAGGAAAGGGATAGCCTCACATACCTTGTATATACTGCCCCAATCTCAAGCTATGCAATTTTCACGACTCCTTAGTCTACATAAGAGAAACGATACTATAGTTACCATTCAAGCGTCATAACTATTATGTATCGTACCACACCTATTTTACCGATGTAAACCCGACAGCACCTCCCC
>NW_017705007.1:0-1184 GCF_001879085.1 Nicotiana attenuata | reverse complement strand
GAATTTTACCGCCTGATGCAGGGTCGATGCTACAGCTCCGGCAGCGTGGATCCAGGGGCGTCCTAACAGCAAGTTGTAGGATGCCAGGACGTCTATTACTTGGAAGTCGACGTCGAACCACGTTGGCCCCATTTGCAAGCACAGGCTAATTTCTCCAATAGTAGATCTCTGGGATCCATCGAAGGCTTTGACATTGATGGCCCCGTCTTTGATCTCGTGTAGGCCTTTTCCCAGAGTTCTGAGAGTTACAAGTGGACATATGTTGAGGCTGGACCCTCCATCGATTAGGACTCTGGTGATGAAGTAATCTTCGCATTGCACGGTGATGTGCAGTGCCTTGTTGTGGCTCAAACCTTCTGGTGGCAACTCGTTTTCATGAAAGGTTATTTTATGGCGTTCCAGCACTTGCCCCACCATATTCGCCATCTCACCCCCGGTTATATTGCTGGGCACATAGGCTTCGCTCAGTATCTTCATTAGGGCATTCTTGTGAGCGTCTGAACTTTGCAGCAACGCCAGGATAGATATCTGTGCCGGCGTTTTGTTCAACTGTTCAGCGACCAAATATTCCTTAGCCTGTATTTTCCTCCAAAGGTTGTCGGGCCCAGTCTTAATGGGATGTCCCGGAGCTTGCTTTCTGGATTCGGCTAGGTGTTCTGGGGTGTAGACCCTCCCTGTTCTAGTCATTCCTTGTGCAGCAATCGCTTTTCCTGTCTTTGTCTTTCCTTTCCTCCTAGCTTCGGCAGTGTAATCCCAGGGTATGGCGTTTGAGTGGAACGGTGTTACGTCAGTCATTACTACCAGAATAGGCACCCTTGTTGGTAACACAACAACTTCAAAGGGTGTAGGTGTCTTCGGAACCCCAAATTCAACCTCGATCGGCCCAGACGCCTTTGCAGAAGGAGGCGCTTCAAATTCAAGTGGTACAGACATATTTACTTCGTCGTCCTTGGAGGGCTGATTCTGTACAATAATTGGGTTGAGGGTAACTGCCGGCTTCTTTGGTTCATCCCCTTCAGCAATCAAACCTATCGACCCTTTAGGGTCCCAATCATCCTCGACCTCAATCATATGAACGTCTCCACCTTTGTGGTCAGGTAGAAGGTTGTTGCGGACATTAGGAGTAGGCTCCTTTGCTACGATGACCTTGTTGTCGATCAGGGTCTGAATCTTATCTTTCAATG
>NW_017705005.1:0-1184 GCF_001879085.1 Nicotiana attenuata | reverse complement strand
AATCCACGAAGGGTCATGCGGCAACCATTCGGGCGCGGATGCGTTGGTCCGAAAAATAATTCGAGCTGGATACTATTGGGTCAACATGGAACAGGACGTAAGGGAATTTGTACGAAGATGCGACAGGTGTCAAAGGCATGCGCCATTCATCCATCAGCCTGCTGAGCTGCTGCATTCGGTCATCTCCCCATGGCCTTTCATGAAGTGGGGAATGGACATAGTGGGCCCGCTTCCTCGAGCTCCAGGTAAGGCTCAATTTATTCTTTTGGTTACTGACTACTTCTCCAAATGGGTTGAAGCGCAGGCTTACGAAAAGGTTCGAGAGAAAGAAGTAATCGACTTCCTTTGGGACCACGTCGTGTGTCGGTTCGGGATGCCTTCCGAAATAGTATGTGACAATGGGAAACAGTTCGTTGGGAGCAAGGTATCAAGATTCTTCGAGGATAACAAGATCAAGAGGGTATTGTCAACCCCGTACCATCCCACCGGAAACGGGCAGGCTGAGTCGACCAACAAGACCATCGTTCAGAACCTAAAGAAAAGGTTACAAGACACAAAAGGAAAATGGAGAGAGATGCTGCCCGAAATCCTATGGGCCTACCGGACAACCGAAAGGACTAGTACCGGTGCCACTCCTTTCTCTTTGGTTTACGGAGCCGAGGCCTTGATCCCAGTCGAGGTGGGCGAACCCAGCGCTAGATTCCGGTATGCAACCGAGGTTACCAACCAAGAAGCAATGCTCACCAGCTTGGATCTTTTAGACGAAAGGAGAGAGGCCGCACTAGTTAGGATGGCAGCTCAGAAACAAAAGATCGAGAGATATTATAACCGAAGGGCTCGTCTTCGACACTTCAATATAGGGGACTTGGTACTAAGAAAGGTCACCCTCAACACTCGAGACCCTAACGAAGGGAAATTAGGACCGAACTGGGAAGGCCCTTACGCCATTTTGAAGGTAACCGGAAAGGGTTCGTACAAGTTAGGAACGATGGATGGGAAAGAACTACCCAATAACTGGAATATAGGCCACTTGAAGAGATACTACTGCTAAAGGTAAGTCTTCTTTCTTCTTCGCTTCCATAAATTTTTTGGAGACTTGTCCGATCCTAACCCGTGCAGGTCGATGATCGGTCGCTAAGATAAGTTCGGACATCGGAGAGACTGAAAGCACGAGCTGCACTCTT
>NW_017705004.1:0-1184 GCF_001879085.1 Nicotiana attenuata | reverse complement strand
ATTAATTGGTAATATAGTTGGCTAGCCTGACAGCGGTGTCCGGCGCCATCACGACCCGTAGTGGATTTCGGTCGTGACAACATGGTATCAGAGCACTAGGTTCCCGTCGGTCTCACGAGTCATGAGCAAGTCTAGTAGAGTCTCGCGGATCGGTACGGAGACGTCTGTACTTATCCTCGGGAGGCTGCAGGACTGTTAGGAGTACTTCCCTTCTTGATTTCCTTATCGTGCGGTTTGATTCCTTTGAGGCTTATGCCTTTGATTCCTTTCCACTCAATCTTACGCGACGCGAGCGCATGTTATAAATCGAAAATTGAAGGATCGTAATGGCACTACAAATGTGGTGCGGGATGATTCTCCCGGTATAGTTGATTGGACTATTATAGTCGCCTTATGGAATGATATTCTAGTGTTCAGCTCAGTAACAGAACTTCTAAGAGCCTTGAGGCTAGGCACAGGTTGCCATAATGTTTATGAGCGATTATTCCGCAGTGTTGTTGTGATGGTAGGGTGTTTGCCCGCGTGTCGGGGCAGTGAATGAATTGAAGGGAGGTTTACTCAGTATGTAATCAAAGGGGTTCAGTATTTTATTCCCGGCAGGGGAAAGTCAATCGAACTAAGAATGGTCAGATGTGGACTAGTGGAAGTAATGAAACGTGGTAATTGCCAGTGTGGCGGAGTTCTCCTCTATATGGGGGTGTTGTTGTCCTAATTGGACGTATTAAGTTTATCGGTGTTATGATCTTCTATGATTTGCCCCTGGGGCAAGATATTGTGAAATAGTATCGGAGATGCAACTATCAGATATCGCAGGGTGCGGTGGTTTTGGATTGAATCAGTATTTCAAATGTGGCGGCTCAAGGAAGATGACCTTCGGAAAAGTTTGGGGTTAGTAGCAAATTGTGGATTTAAGTTCTATGAAGATAAATTTTATCAAGGCAACAATTGAGCAGCAAAAGACGAGGAGGACACGTGGGAAGTGTCAGGAGGAGTTTTAAAATTCTAAAAAGGCCAAGTTTAGGAGGCGCAGGTCGACCAATTAATCAAAGAAGTGAGTTTGCCCAAAGTGGGAGAGCAGCGGAGCTGCGTAGGGGCTTGGTAATGAGAAAACTATGCACCTTAAGGGAGTTTGGAACGACCTGAGAACATTTGTGTTTGACTATTGGGGTCTACGGATCTAATGT
>NW_017705003.1:0-1184 GCF_001879085.1 Nicotiana attenuata | reverse complement strand
GCGGGTGTAGGTGAAAAAGGAGGTGTGACAGCTCTGGCGACTCTGATGGGGACAAGGACCCAGAACTTTTTGTTCAGGGTTCACAATTCGAGCTCAGTTAAATTTTTATATTTGGCTTTATCTAATTTTCCTACATGTTTCATGCCTTATGTGCTAATTGTTTTACCGCTTTGATATTTGTCGAATTGTATATAAACTGTTACGAATCCCTTCCTCTCTCTGAGTCTTCTACATCATGGAGAAGGGTGCACTTCGTGTAGCTTCTCTTCTATTTAGAGTCTTTTCCCATTTAGAACGAGGTTTGGATAAGTTGCTAAGCCGGCGGAGCTTCTGTATCCCCGGTACGCTGCCTCCCCCTCGGCCCGAGTTGTCCGCTCGGGTAAGCCAGGTCTAGACCAATAAACCTAGGGTTTAAACCTAGAAGAACAAAACCTCATGCCGGATCCCTAGTAGGAGCGTTTGTTTGCATCATGTGAATTTGACTTAGGGGACTCAACATAGGGGTTGGGTCTATCTAGGACAGGTGACCTGAAATGAAAAAGCCATCCTGATGCATCTTACGTGCTACTTGTGCATTTTATTTGCTCGGCTTCGCATGTTGACCGGCTCGTATATAATGAAAGAAATTGAGAAAATAGCAGTGTTAGGACTAAGTGAGGGTAACCACTTGTTTTGAAAAACCAATGCCCAAATAGTACCGAAATGCCGCCGGATTTTTGAAAAATGAAAAATGGAAAGTATTTAGAAAAAAGAAAGAGATTGTTGTTTTGACAAATTTGACCGACTACGCTGGTTTGATTCTCACCGGGCGTGAGATACGTAGGCAACCCTCATCGGGTCCAACCTCCCTTTTTACAAAATAGACCAAAACTACCAAAACTTTAATTTTGTCTAAAAAATGTCGAGTGATGCCTATCTTGTTAAAATAACGTCCGAATCGTCCCCAAAGGACGCCGAAGGTCTGTTTGCAAGACACACCCTGAGTCATTTAAACGGTTGGCGACGGCACGAACCCTTAAAATCCTCCCGTTCCGGAAAGTCGGCTCGGAAAACGGCCCGTTTAGTTACGTCGAAAAAAACCCGTCGGTTACTTTTAGTTTTTTCCGTTTTTTAAAAAAATTTTTTTTCGTTTTTTTTGGGAAAAAAAAGTTTTTTCGGACCCCTTTTAAAATTTTTTTTAACCG
>NW_017705002.1:0-1184 GCF_001879085.1 Nicotiana attenuata | reverse complement strand
AGTTACCATTCAAGCGTCATAACTATATGATCGACCACAACCTATTTACGATGAAACGGACAGCACCTACCCATATATATGACTTCACACAATTCCAAACAATCACCAAACAGCCCAAACAACATCAATAATAATCATATTGAGCATCCCAAAACAGTCCACCAACCGATAACATTACTACCAGGCCTTTCGATATATATTTCACAAGTTCTAGCTTCAATGACTTAGCCGTAACTTGGATAATCTTAAATACATATATATTAAGAGGTTCCTTACCTTTATACAGAAAGAACAACTCCAATTTGACCTTAATTCTCCACGAAATATCCCTCCAATTCTGCCACAACAACAAGGAAGCGAAACTAGCAATCAATTAGTGTTTCTTTTTGGCACTAGAATCACTTTAGAAGGCTTGAAATCACCTAGGGTTGATATTAAGAACTTGAGGGAGTATTTACAGAACATAAACCCTTTAAAACAACCTCCCACACGAGCTGGAACAACACAAAAATGAGCAACAACAAGAAGAACAAGAGGCTTACTAGCGCCACGGGATTCCCGACACTTGATTTGTGTTGTTTGCCCTTTGTTTGGGTCTTGAATCTTGAGAGAACCTTGAGAGGGTGTTCCTAGGGTTCTAAGGTCTGAAAATAGTGAAAATAAATGACTTAAAACGGGTTGGAGGCGTCCTATATAGATCCAAATGTCTTAAACCGCCTAAGTGGGTCCCATAGAGAGGTGCTTGGCGCAGTCTCGCGAAAACGCAAATATCTCTCTACTCCAATGTCGTATTGATAAAAGGTTTAGTGCGTTGGAAACTAGACTCATAGATCTTCAATTTGGTGGGTAGATCACCCCGTAATTCCAAGTATATTGGGAGAAAAGCTTAATAACATTTGACCTAAAGTTTAAGTAAAACTATAAACTTAAGTTGCAACAACTCTTGTCGACTTTTGTTTCATAACTCATTTGACTTCAAGACTATGATACGAATATTTTATGATTCGTATACCTTAAAATACGACCTCTTGAGAGTATTAAGCACCCCTAGGTTTACCCAAAAATACGGCTGACAACATCCTTGATTCGTTTAACTTCTAATACTTGTTAACCACCCTTATACACCTTTGTATCATTTAAGACCAATAGGATTAATCTCTTATCATCTCAAAGATAATCTCTTC
>NW_017705000.1:0-1185 GCF_001879085.1 Nicotiana attenuata | reverse complement strand
CATTCCGCCGGAGCTGCTCCTCGAGAGCACTCGCTCTGCCAAGTGTTTGCTGCATCTCGAGGCCTCCCGCCTCGCCAGTTCCTCGACCAAGGTCCGACTACGGAGATCATTCCTCAAGCGCGCGCGCATCTCTCGGCACCGATCTCGGTAGCGGCGGTACTTCTCCAGCGCCCGCAAAATATCCCCGAGCGGACGTTGGCTCGATGAGTACTCTACACCTCCAACAAATAAGACTGCAAAGCAAAGACAACGATTAAGATAAAGGACAAACTAAGGCAAAGAAGAAGCGAACCGACGTCATAGTACATACCCTCAAGCCCATCACGTCCACTTCATTCATCAGTCCGATATCCGTAACGTCCCTCAACGATGCATTCTCGGCCTCCAGCATAACAACTCAAACTACGGGACCAAGCTACTCCCTTGGAGCAATAAGTTCAGCTCCGTGGGAACCTCGACGAAGCGAGACCGCCCCTCTGCGCGCACCGCTAAATTGGTGAAGCCTTCTTGGAACATACGGACGTCGTCGGGGTCCAAGTCGGATTCAGACTCGTACTCATCTCCTACAACATCCCTTCCTTCTTCCGCCACCAGCGAGGTAGAACCACCCGCCGTAGCCACCGAAGGAGCGCTTGCCTCACCAATATTAGCAGCCGCTGAGGAACTACCTCCCGTCTCAGCGACTGGAACCACCAATTGAGTCGCCGAAGCGACGGTATCATCACGACCTAAGCCAACCGGGGCAACCCCCATTGTTTGTCCGCCCTCAAGGGCAGGCGCCGCCGCCGCACTCCTCTCCGCATCCGCCGGGGGGGGAGTCCAAATTAATTACCACAGGAGGAGCCGGCGTGAACATGACCCTATGCCTTATCAACGGCCTCTCCTTCTCCCCATCTGATGACGATTCCGCTCTAGGGCGCACAACCCCCGATGGCCCCTCGTCCCGAAGTAGGGTCCGTGCTGGAGAAGGAACCGCTGAAGATTCAACTGATGCCGCCCTCGGTATTGAGCGCGACACCGGCTCTGCAATAAGCCGAGCAATTGCACCAGGTCGACAGAAGGCCAACTGAGGGGCCCTGACGCGGCGTGCCCTCCCTGATCACAGGAAAACAAGTTGATGAATAGAGCTCAAACAAGCGGAACAGAAGAATCAATTTTTACTGCCACGGGCCTACGGCCATCGCC
>NW_017704999.1:0-1185 GCF_001879085.1 Nicotiana attenuata | reverse complement strand
TCAGCGTCACCTGAGATCGGATGTGTTGTGAAAGAGGCTTTTGATCCTGGTTAAAGATTCTTTATCGGTTTTCAGCGTTAGTGCGGCCGATGGTTAGATGTGCGGACCGTTATTCATTTCGGAAGATTGTCGGAGCGTGTCCCACGGGAAGATTGTATAAGTGCGACATGTAGTCGCTTGATTGACTAAAGATTTAAACCAAGTATGAGGATTGTGGTAATATCATTAATTTGAGAATTTATGACGGGAGGGCACTTTGTTTGTTGGGTTGTGAACTGAGGAGGTTGCTCCGGTTATGATGGTTGTTCTTATGTGTTATGAGGAAAAGGGAATTACTATGGACCTTTGAAAGGTTATTAGCCAAGTTGGTGCAATCAGAAATCGGTTTGAGATCAGTGGATTGATTTATATGTGAGCAGGGCTTTATATCAGGCCAGTTGTGTTCGTTTCAGCGAGCGTTCCTTATGGAGGAACAGTCGGGGTGTTATTTTGTCATCAGCTATTCCAGGTAATGATGTATTGCGCCGTATGAGTTATGAGACGGCTTGGTAAATTTTTATGTGTTGAAGTTCCGCGTGGCGATAATGTTATATGAGCAGAATGGCTCCTGAGATTCAGATCTTGTATCGCACCTCAGTTGTGCCCGAGTTTGTGGATTATAGCGTTATATGTCTCCCCAGGGAATGGTGTTATACACTTAGCATGTTTATGACTGATGTTTAGTATCTTGTTGTAAGGAGCAATTTAGCTCGATGTACATCTCCTTATATGAGCTCTATGTTATTTGGATGGGGTGGCACGCCGCCACGGGTATGTTATTTGGATCGGGTGGCACGCCGCCATGGTTATGATTGCTCGGATCGGGTTGCACGCCGCAACAGTGTGATGTTCAGTACAGTTTCCCATATCTGTTTATTGTGTTCTATTTCCTATTTTCTGGAGGAAGCTCATATTAGCGGTGCGCCCGCGTCGCATGTATGATTCGCGAGCGGGGTAATTGAAATTTCTTTTCAGAGTTTATTTTTCCTTTTTGTATCGCATTCTAATTGGTAGCCTATTGGCACATTGTGACGCCATATGAGACTTTTGGTTATGTTGGGGTGGCTTATTGTCTGAGCATTCGTACTGGGTGAGACGAGATTGTTGGATTTAGGATCAGTGCAGTCTGATTACGTGAAATATATT
>NW_017704997.1:0-1185 GCF_001879085.1 Nicotiana attenuata | reverse complement strand
GAAGAGATATTACTTCTAAGGAATACCCATGGTCAGGTATCACCATTTTACTATTAAAGTTTTTTTTTTTTGAATTGTTAAAATTTTACTAACGATTTTAGATGATAGGCAAAAAGCTAGCCCGTACTAAATGATGAATCACGACCTGTAAGGCACACGGAATAACCTAAAATTCCTGGCCTAGGGTTACAATTATTCTGATAAAATTTAAACGGGTTAAGCAGTCTTCATCTATAATCGTACCTCCGAGTCCCGTATGTATTTCCTTTTCAGGAAAAGGACCAAATGAGAGAAACTATCAAGTGCTCGAGGCTTCATACTTCAACACTCAAACACTTGGGGGACTACAAAATATACACAAGTATATATAAAGAAGGCAGAGAAGATTGAAGAAAAATCAAGCCTGAAAAAGTCAAGTGCAGAGTAATAAAAGTCACATGAAGTCATGAGCCAAGTCTAAAGAAAACCTTACTGTAGTTAGGGTAAAAAGTTATGTACTGAAGCAGGTTGTAAAGAAAAACCTTGCATTTATTATTCTAAAACGGGTTATAAAGAAAAACCTCGTGTGTGTTTATTATTTTTTCTTAAAAATCTGTTACAAGGAAAAACAGTTACGAGAAAGTTATAGATGTAATTCAAATACATGTAAGATGTTATTCAAAACTTGTCAAGGCTCAAAATAAAAACTTGTCAATGTTATTCCAAAGAAACATGTGTTTCTTTTATCGTATGCTAACACCATTATGAAGTTGAGACGTCTTCTTCATTAAGTGTCGAAATATAAAAAGGCCCTCTTTTATAAAACTCATGTTTAAATCATGAGATGAACAGAAGCATTTTCAAATAATAAAAATGCAAAATTATTCTATAAGTCCTTAAGAATAAAGGCAAGAATAAAAGCAAACAGAAGTTAAAACAATAACATAAAAAACTTCTTGAATACTTAAGACTAAGTAAGAACTTAGTCACAAAACTATGAACTTGTTTATACAAATTGCCCCATGAAAGACTTGGGGACTTTCGTTCCAAAATCAACCCTCAAATGATAACCAAGGGTTTGATTACAAAAAAACTTTCAAAAGAATCCAAGGGCCTTAAACATAGTTTTCCAAAAAGGTACCTGCAAAAAGGGAATTTAAAGCAATGTAAATTTTTTCACGAAGAAGAGAGAACTGAAGAAGGATC
>NW_017704996.1:0-1185 GCF_001879085.1 Nicotiana attenuata | reverse complement strand
GAAAATGTGACATTGAAGCTGCTCCAATTAGGAAGCCCCTTTAGATTCCTCAACTTCTGGACAAGCATGACACTTTCAAAGATGTGGTGAGAGAAAATTGGAATGCAGATTTTGCTGCAAATCCTTTCATATTGTTCAATTATAAGTTGAAAAAACTGAAGAAGGCACTTTCCAGTTGGAGCAGAGCAACATATGGAGATATCTTTCAGAAAATTGCCAGTTTAGAAGAGGTTGTTTTAGTACATGAGAGGCAGTTTGAGGCATTTCCTACTCAGATGAATAGAGAAAGGTTGCACAAGGTTAAGGCAGAAATGATTAGGTATCTTGCTGTGGAAGAAGAATTTTGGAAGCAGAAAGCAGGCATGTTATGGTTTAAAGATGGGGATAGAAACACAAAGTTCTTTCATGCTCAAGTGAGGGGTAGAAGAAAGAAATTACAGCTGAGAAGGATACAGAATAACATGGGCATCTGGATAGAGGAGGAGGAGCAAATTGCAGAAGAAGCAGTCAGCTTTTACAAGGACCAATTTACAGAATCAGTAGTACCTTCAACCTTTCACATCATTGATCATGTTCCAACTTTGGTGGAGGAAGAGCAAAATGCAAGATTAACTGAGCTACCAACAAAAGAGGAAGTCAGAAAGGCAGTATATGGATTGAATGGGGATTCAGCAGGAGGACCTGATGGCTTTACTGGGGCTTTTTATCACACATGTTGGGATATTGTTGGAGAGGATATTTATGCAATGGTGCTACAATTTTTCTGTGGTCAACAGCTACCAAAGTGTGTGACACATACTAACCTAGTTCTCCTACCAAAGAAAAAAGAGGTGACTACTTTTTCAGATTTGAGACCAATTAGCCTTAGTAACTTCATTAATAAAATATTTTCAAGGGTCATTCATGACAGACTGGTAGAGCTACTGCCTAATTTAATTTCTGAGGAGCAGGCTGGCTTTGTAAAAGGCAGGAGTATTGTAGAGAATATATTGCTTACCCAGGAGATTATTACTGATATTAGATTAAGAACTAAGGCTGGTCCTAATGTGGTAATGAAACTGGACATGACCAAGGCATATGATAGGTTGTCTTGGCTTTTCTTAACAAAAGTGTTGAGAAAGCTGGGCTTCTGTGAGAGGTTCATTGGCATGATTTTTGATTTGGTAGGGAATAACTGGTACTCAG
>NW_017704995.1:0-1185 GCF_001879085.1 Nicotiana attenuata | reverse complement strand
CAATACGTTTCCCTCGTCCGATGTCGAGCCTAAGCTCTGATACCAACTGATACGCGGCGCCTTCCTGAGATTCCTTGGAAGGGCGACGTACGGCTAGGCAACTGATGTCAGTCCAGTTGCTGTCCGCCAACTGAGGTCCCCTCCGTACGCTAGACGAGATTGTCAGTGCCGTACGGGAAAACCAATGTCAAGAGCAATTGAGAGAACAGAAATGAGAATTCAGAATGAAAGAAAGCTTGATTGCATTAATGAAAGCTATTACAGAAAAGCAACACGGTGTCGAGGGGGAGAGACACCAGTACAGAGAATTGCTTGCTTGCTAGAAAGTTTTGATTGCTTGATCCCCCCTAATAGTACTTAAAAAAATAAACCAAAGTTACAGGAGTAGACCTAATTAAGCTAGAGAAACATAATGGAAAGTGCATGAAATAAACTACTCTATATTTACAATGAAAATGACTTAGTTTTCTATAAGGCAGCAGCAGGCCCGTTGTCAGCAGCAGTGTCTTTGGCATCACGGTCTGCGCGCGCGGCGCTGTTGGCTTCTGCCTGCGGCATGACGCTCGCGAGGGATATCGGTGGGGCGACAGAGGCACCTGCGCGCTTGTCACTTGGCGCGGCCAAGACCACGGGGCCGTCCGTGGCGCTAGGCATTGGGAGGTTCGCTAGGACGCCACGGGGCGCGCCCAAGGGGTCATGGGGCATGGCTGGAAAGCCGCCCATGACATTACATGCATGGCTTAATCTTTGAGACAAGCATATGACTACTGGCAGGATCAACCAGGTAGCATTCCTCATTGACGCCGGCGTCGCATGAGCATGGCCGACCCAAAGGGCACGTCCAAGTCCAAGACGAGCACGGCCGTCATTCGTAAGGAGCATTCTTTGGGCAGATAGGAGCCAATGAAGACCCCATGCCCATTGCGTTTACCGAATCCGAGAGTCCGAGCATACTAGTCCTGGACCAAGCCATCGCAGGGCGAAGCAAGGACGACTTGGGACACAACTGCAGCTTTTGGTTCACCCCGCACGTCGAACGCGAGGGGCGAAAGGCAACCGATTGTGCTTGATAATGCCTTGGCATTAGGTATGCAACACAGAAAACCGACGCCAAACAAGCCTAATTTGCGCTTGTGCCATGACTGAGATGGCATGCGGGCTAGGCGTCGCTGCTCAAGCAGGGAC
>NW_017704994.1:0-1186 GCF_001879085.1 Nicotiana attenuata | reverse complement strand
GGGTAGAATCCTTTGCAGACGACTTAAATACGCGACGGGGTATTGTAAGTGGCAGAGTGGCCTTGCTGCCACGATCCACTGAGATTCAGCCCTTTGTCGCTCCGATTCGTCCCTCCCCTTCCAAACCAAACAATTTCTAACTTTTCCGAAAAGAGGTTTGCTCCTCCCTTGATGCTATATGATACTAAGTGTTGGAAAATCGAACAACTACTGAAGAACTTGGAACGTATACTATTTGTGTATTGAGCGGCAAGCTTGACTTGACACACTTAGTCATGTCGAGGGAAAGGCTAAACCAAATGTCACAAGTAGAGGTTTATCGGGGCGTCGCTTGCGTCGCCGAGGCCTATGTCAATGGCGATGTGCCAATACAATGTCGCAAGTAGAGGTTTTACGGGGGTCGCTTGCGAGGCCGAGACCTATGCCGAGAGGCGACGCGCCAATACAAAGTCGCAAGTAGAGGTTTATCGGGGCGTCGCTAGCGTCGCAGCAATGTGCCGATGCAATGTCGCAAGTTGAGGTTTATCGAGCATCGCTTGCGTCGCCGAGGCCTATGGCAAGGGCGATGTGGCCATGGCACGGTCGCAAGTAGAGGTTTTCGGGCGTCGCTTGCGTCGCCGAGGCCTATGTCAATGGCCCGAGGTCGGACATGGCAGGGCATGGCCATGGCACGGCGCCGGACGTGGCAGGACATTGCCATGACACGAGTCAGGACGGCGCAGGACATGTCAGGACGGCACAGGACGTGGCCATACGGCGCAGGACGTGGCCATGGCACGTGTCAGGACGGCGCAGGACATGGCCATGGCACGGCTCAGGACGTGTCAGGGCGTGTCAGGACGTCGACAGGACCGTGTCAGGACGTCGCAGGACATGGCCATGGCACGTGTCAGGACGTGTCAGGACGTGGCCATGGCACGTGTCAGGACGTCACAGGACATGGCCATGGCACGGCTCAGGACGTGGCAGGACATGCAGGGCGTGGCCATGGCACGTGTCAGGACGTGTCAGGACGTGTCAGGACGTCGCAGGACATGGCCATGGCACGTGTCAGGACGTGTCAGGACGTCGCAGGACATGGCAGGACGCGACCATGGCACGACGTCGCACCAAGCCGCCCAGTCGCACCACATCGCTCCACGTCGCACCACGTCTAGTGCTAGCCAATGCTTAGCAACATGTCAAG
>NW_017704993.1:0-1186 GCF_001879085.1 Nicotiana attenuata | reverse complement strand
CAGGAAGGGAGCAAAATTTATGATTGTGCTTGTCTATGTTGATGATTTGCTAGTGACTGCAATAATCTAAACTTGATTGAGAAGGCTAGAAAGGACCTGCAGAGCATGTTTAAGATGAAAGACTTAGGGGAACTGAAGTACTTCCTTGGCATAGAGTTTTCAAGATCAGAGAAAGGCATCCATATGTGTCAGAGGAAGTATGCACTTGAGCTGCTATTTGAGACTGGTCTATCAGGAGGAAAACCAGCACTCACTCCACTGGAATTTAATCACAAGCTTACCTCCATAGAATTTGATAAGGTGTTCAACAAGGAGAATTTGTCTGATGACAGGTTACTTGAAGACAGAAGTGGTTATCAAAGAATAGTGGGAAGACTGTTGTACTTGACCATGACTAGACCTGACATAGCCTTTGTGGTACAGGTTCTGAGTCAGTTCATGCATGCTCCCAAGCAATCACATCTAGATGCTGCTATGAGAGTTATCAGGTACATTAAAGGTAATCCTGGTCTTGGGTTATTTCTACCATCAACTGGCAATCAAAAGCTGGTTCCCTTTTGTGATTCAGATTGGGGTGCTTGTGTAGAGATAAGAAAGTCAGTCACAGGTTATGCTGTGAATTCTTTTTTTTCCCTAGTGGTCATTAGTCTACTTGTTCTGCTAAGCCTTTTGATCTTGTGCATGCTGATGTATGGGGTCCATATAAGGTTCCCACTCATGATGGTAAGAGATACTTTTGACTCTAGATTTCTCTAGATATATATGGCTCTTCCTAATGCCTACTAAAGCAGAGTCTATTGTAGTGCTAAGGAACTTCCTAATATATGCTAGAACTCAAATTGGCTATGGAGTGAAATGTCTTAGAACAGATAATGGTTCAGAATTCTTCAAGGATCAGATGAAAATTTACTTAAGGAGTGTGGGACTGTACACCAAAGTTCTTGTGTGTATACACCACAACAAAATGGTGTTGTAGAAAGGAGATATAGATATATCCTAGACATGGCAAGAGCTTTAAGGTTTCAGGCATTTGTACCCTTAAGGTTTTGGGGAGAGTGTGTATCCACAGCTGTATACTTACTCAACAGATTGCCTACTGTGTTATTGAAAGGTCAGTCACCTTTCCATAAATTGTTCCACAGAGCTCCTTCACTACAGCATCTCAGAGTATTTGGTAGCATGTACT
>NW_017704992.1:0-1186 GCF_001879085.1 Nicotiana attenuata | reverse complement strand
CTACAACAAACACGAAGTTGAACAAATAGAGATTAAACTAGCAATTTGTATTCACATAAACAAGAAGTTCATCACCCAATAGGTTCCATCAAAACCTTAGACAAGGAATTTAGCTACTCATGGCTATGGGAAAATAAACTAAGATAGAATTCATCATAAAAATCAAAAGTAAAGAAGAAAGATGTTTTGAGTATTCTCTCACAATGGTTTTCCTTGCTAAGAAACCCTAAAAATCAATAATAATTCTCTTGGGCGAAGTCTAATGTTTTAAACAGGGTTTAGGTCTAAAAATCCCGTATTTGACACTTTGACCCCTGAACTTTTCTGCGCCTGCCGCGGTTCTGCCGCGGTCGCGGTAAAACCGCGGCCAAACCATTTTTCTGAATCCTAAGGGCTGGCAGGGCGTAGCTTCATTGGGAATTTACACATTTGGCCTCTTTTCTCCAATTTTTGACTCCAAAACTGCTCCTTAGCCTTCCTTATACATATATCACCTGCAAATCATGAAAAGCACTAATAAGAGCCTTTTGTTATCACATTTAGCATTAAAACTACACAAGAAGGTGATTATTTAAGGTGTGATTATAGTCAAATTCACCTATTATCAACACCTCACACTTAAACCTTTGCTCGTCCTCGAGCAAACTAAACCACACTTCTAGGCCTAACTGTTCAATGCATTGCCCCAATTTATGTCACACCTGATATTATCAATGATCGACCTAAGCAGTGCACAATCATATCTCAAATGCAGACTCTCATGCCAAGACACACTTGTGCTCACTCTAATTACTCTAACAGAAGTGAAGACTCACTTTTTCTTCCTGAGTCACATGCCCTCACATAAACAAAATCTGAGAGAAGTTCCACACACATAAAATTCAACAACAAGGAACCATATATAGAAAGAGTTCACTCACTCTCAGCAAAGAGCATTCACATACCACACAGACACACCATAAGCTTGCCCCTAGTGTAATACTCTACTAATCGAGCCATTCAGTCAAAGATCAAGAGGTCTTTATAGGTTGTAATGTAGGCTAAGGGACGGGTAGGATATATTTGGATATAGTGACTAACCTCCCTAAGCACTTTTAATACACACTTCCTTTTATTTCACCTTTATGTTCAACCCAATCATTATTCCACATTTTGTTTCACTTGTGACCCCCACTTTTCTTTAGGT
>NW_017704991.1:0-1186 GCF_001879085.1 Nicotiana attenuata | reverse complement strand
TGTGGCATGTACCATAGACCATCTGTGATAGTCCAATTATCGTGTAGGTATTCTTTAACTACACGTGTTTGATCTTTTTCTAATCTTTGTACATTCTTTTCATTAAATTCATCAAGCGTGTGTGATCGTGTCGTGGCAAAGTACAATTCGCTTAACTTTAGATGACTCTTCATGAACTTTGGACCTTACATTTGTCCAAATATGCCACATACAAGCATAATGTGGCATGGCGGTACAAACAGTAGATGTTGCCTTCAAGATACTCTCAATTTGGTTCGAAACAACACACATATTTGATTTTCACCATATGCATGTTTGAATTGCTCAAAAAACCACCTCCATGATGCGTCATTTTCTGATGGCGTATGCCTGTGGTAATATGCTACTTATCACACATGTGGCAAAAAGAAATTCAATTTTTATAATAAAAGGAAAGATGCATAAGTACCCCCCCCCCTAAACTTTTTCTAAATGGAAGAAATACCACCCTAAAACTAGACAACCAAACTCTTGGCAAGTGGTGAACTACACGCGCTGCCACATGTATATTTAGTACTTTTTTTTATTCTTTCTTCTTTTTCTTATTTCTTTTTTCTTATTTTCTTGTTTATTCTTCATTTTTTTTGGTTATTTCATTCTCTTTTCTTTTGTTTTTGGCACCGGCGGCATAAAATGTTGGTTGTCGGAATTTCACAAACACCATTTTTTTCGGCGAATTTTTTTTTTCCGGCAACAGATTTTTTATCTCGATCTAAGTGTATTTTGTTTTATATATATATAAATTTTTCTTGAAAGTATAATTTATGTGTGAGAGCAAAAGAAATAAAAATGAATATAAGCTGAGAAAACTTTTTCCAGTTAAAATTTCAATACATCATCTTTTTTCCGGCGTGGGAAGGTTTTCCGATGATGAATTTTTTTTCCCCAAATCTGAGTGTATTTTGCTTTGCTTATGAATAGATCTTTTTGAGAGTATAATTTGTGTGTGAAAAGAAAAATGAAAGAAAAACGGTTAGACAAAGTTGTCGGTGAATGAATATCCGCCGGAATTAGAGAAGAAAACGAAAAAAAAGTAAAAGGAAAAAGATGAAGAAAAAGGAAAAGGAAAAGAAAAAGGAAAAAAAAAGTAAGAAAAAATAGTAAAAAAGAACAAAAAATAATCTGAAAATCGTTTTTTCTTGCTTCT
>NW_017704990.1:0-1186 GCF_001879085.1 Nicotiana attenuata | reverse complement strand
GATTTCATCGACTGTAGTTTGAGAAACTCGGATAGGGAGGTCGACCGTCGCTTCGGTCGAGGCCGAATTCTCTTTGGCGATGGCCCTTAGCCTTGTAGAGTGTTAGTGTTTTGTTATTGTGCTATCAAGTCGCCATTCGATCGAGGTCGAACTCTCCTCCTTGGCGAGGGCGCTTGACCCTTTAACTTAATTCGAATGTGGTCGAGCTCTGTTTTGCTCTGATCCTTACGTTTGTTTGGGAGCGTAACCGTCGACCATGGCGGACGGGTTGTATGTGGTGCGGCCGAGGGGAGTGAGGGCACGCTTGGTATGTGTTTGGCGACGTCCAAAATTTTGAGGGCGCACGGAACATCTCCTCAGCGTTTGTAGGTCGTTACAACCGTTTCGAGGGCGAGACGCCGGTTGGTGACTGAGAAGCTGCTTCATGGAGCCTGTCATGGTGACGCACGTTTCTGCAGAACCGAATCAGTGTGCGGTTAGTCATGTAGTTAATGAAGGCTATTGGGGCTTGTGAAAGCCACTTGTATTGCTTATAAATAAGGGCTGACCCATTCATTTTTTTTATATTCTCATTGTTTGTCAGAGAGAGATTCTGAAGAAGCTTTTCTTCCCGCTAATTCACCTTCGTCTTTGTTCTTCGATTGATATAACTTCCGTCTTTGTCCCTCAAACATTGTTTCTTTCTCGTTATTGAATCAACAATGGCAGGCAGTTGTTCCCAAAATGTTCTTTCGACGGATCTTCCGGTTAACTCTCCGGTGACTGAAGGGCCATCCCGGCAATGGGCGGTGCAGAACTGGGGAGACCGATGAAGCTCCATCGGTTGACGAGATAGTATCTCTGCCCGGAGGTCCGATGACTGATTTCACCGCCGATGGTGGGGAGGATCAGGTGGATGAAGCCCCGTTAATGGGGGAGATTTGGATGTCCCAACTACGGGGACAGGGGGTCATCCCCAGCTATGCTGACGTCGTTCTCGCTAGAAGCGAGGAGAGGGTCCACACCGACCGCAGGGGATACTGCGTCTTTTACGCCTATCCCTTCAAGTTGGGGTTTAAGCTCCCGCTCCCAATGCTAGTGGTTGATTTCTGTCGTTATTACGAGGTATGCCCGGGTCAGCTTGCTCCTTCTCTTTACAAATTATTAGCAATGCTTATCAAATATGCAGAACTGGCCGTAGGGAGGT
>NW_017704989.1:0-1186 GCF_001879085.1 Nicotiana attenuata | reverse complement strand
TCCGCCTGTCCTTTCCTTACTCTGTCGATGGTATGCCTGAGATGGCAGTCTTTCTCCTTGGCTTGTACTCGAGATCCGATGTTCGAAAGACAACCAATCCTTGTCCAGTAACCATTCTGAGTGGGAGTTCGGATCTATGTTCAAAGGAGGGGGTCTATTAGCAGAGCGTCGATAATCGGGTTCTTGCCTTGCATTGGTTTTCATTTCGCACTATCTGGTCACTGGTTTGAAGTTAGTGCTCCGTGAGTGTATAGCGAACCTAATGTTCTTATTTACTTGTTGGACAGGTTTGAGTGTGGATGGCAAGTGAGTGCCGGCTTTTCAAAGAGATATTTGGATCCATCCTTGCCAACAGGAGAAGGGAATAGGCCTTGAGGGTAATGTCGGAGCCTCTGCCTAGCCCACACCAAGGCGAGGCACGTCTTTTCCAAGGTCGAATATGACGACTCGTAGTCCGTCAGCTTCTTTCTCAGGTAGTAATCTTTCCTTTCTTCCCCTTTCATCATGCTGGCCTAAGACGCATCTCATGGAGTTTTCCGTGACCGAGAGGTATAGCAAGAGGGGTCTTCCCTGAATAAAAAAGTACCAAGACCGGAGAATCAAAAAGATAGGTCTTAATCTTCTCGAAAGCACTCTGCATAGTCAGTCTAGGGCATCGTTCTACTCCTTTTCTTCTTCCTCAAGAGCTTGAAAATGGGCTCGCAAAAGGGAGTGAGCTGTGCGATGAACCTGCTGATATACTACCCAAGAATCCTCTTCTTTCTTTCCTTTCTCGGGGAATGAGCACACCTTCAACTAGTCACCAGTGCCCAGATTTTCAGTCTCTGCCAGCTCGTAACCTCGCTCCTGACTATTCATATTCACGGCTTATTCATAATCAAGGCTGTAACCTCCTAATCAAGGAGTGGAATTCTCTGCTCCCCTCGGAAAACTCCATTGCTTTGACCATCCTCAATGACCTGAGGATGCTTCTAGCCTTCAAAGAAGAGCAATTGACTGGAGAAAGGACAATCTGCCTTCTAACCCGAGGTCCAGGTATTCCGGCCCCAGAGAGAGAGCGTGCCAAAGCCCGATGAATAGACAGGGGATGGACAGTCCTCCCGTTCAGGGAAGAGGAAGGGGGGGAAGTCCTTGGCATTCCTGCCTTTCTGTCAAAAATACAATAAACATAGAAGAGAAAAAGACT
>NW_017704988.1:0-1186 GCF_001879085.1 Nicotiana attenuata | reverse complement strand
GATGAAATGTTCTTTTAAAAATCTTTCTCTGCCCCAGCTCTTTTTCGCTTATGCGGTCCCGTTTCCACTTATGCGGGACCGCTTCTGCGACTTTTATACTGCTTCTGCGGTTTTCCACTTAAAGGGTTCGACCGCCTTCTGCGGCCCTGAAATCGCACCAGCGGGACCACTTTTGCGGCCCAAACTTCCGCTTCTGCGGAAAACCCAATTCTAAGCTCCAACCGCTTCTAGTGGTTCCCCAAATCGCATAAGCGATACCGCTTCTGCGGTCCAAATTCCGCAGAAGCGAAAAACATACCTGAAGCAGCAGACTTAGCACATGAAAAATTCCAAAACTCTCCTTTTAACTATCCGAACTCACCCCCGAGGACCCCCGGGGACCTCAACCAAAAATACCAATACGTCCTAAAACATTATTCAAACTTGTTCCAATCATAAAAACACCACGATTAACACTAAAACCATCAAATTACATCAAATCCAAGCCTAAGTTCTTCAAATTCTTCTGAAACTCGCATTCGATCAAAAACCCAACCAAACCACCTCTGAATCATCTGAAATTTTGCACACACATCCTAAATCACCTAACGAAGCTACCCAAATCATCGAAAATCGCATCCGAACATGGCACTAGTATTATCACAAAATATAAGAGTAGAGGTAAGAGATAAATCATAGTTGAGAAGTATTATCCATAGAACTTATGTACAGTAGCTTCCAACAACAAAATATTCTGCTTCGATATAATAAGGATCCAATCATTCCTCTATATAT
Organism: Nicotiana attenuata; assembly: GCF_001879085.1. Classification (NCBI taxonomy): domain Eukaryota; kingdom Viridiplantae; phylum Streptophyta; class Magnoliopsida; order Solanales; family Solanaceae; genus Nicotiana; species Nicotiana attenuata. Next base: position 412 of record NW_017704988.1, on the reverse strand, counting down.
AGTTTCATCAACACTTTTTCCATTGTTGTCTTCATCAAGCATCGTTGTTGGACTCATTGGAGTTCCAATGGACTTAGTATTCTCCATGCAAAACTTCTTTATAAGTTCCTTAGCATACTTGGTTTGGCTAATCAAAAGATCCCTTTAAGAGACTGTTTGATTTGCAATCCAAGGAAGAAAGTTAATTCCCCCATCATACTCATTTCAAATTCTCTTTTCATAGAAGAGCAAATTCTTCACATAGAACAGAGTTAGGACTACCAAAAATAATATCATCAACATAAATTTGGGTAATAAGATTACCTGAACTTGAATGCTTAATAAACAGAGTTGTATCCATAGTACCTTGTTTGAAACCTTGATTCAGAGGAAAGAGCTTAACCTTTCATACCATGCACGAGGGGCTTGCTTG
>NW_017704987.1:0-1186 GCF_001879085.1 Nicotiana attenuata | reverse complement strand
TTTCCCTTATAACCCGTTTCAGTATATAGTCATGACCCCATCTTCATGTATTAGGAAGGGTTTGAGAGGTGACTCTATTGTTCTCATGAGTTTGAGAGGTGACTCTGTTGTTCTCATGGGAAAGAATACTATGATGTATGCTTATGCTGGGATTCCATAACCTCTGCTCGACACTTGTCTCTTGATTTACGTATCTATTTTCCGCACGTATTTATTCAGTGTTCATTATACAGTCCCCCAAGTGGTTGAGCGGTGAAGTATGAAGCCTTGAGCACTTGTTTTTCCTCTTAACTTGGTCCTTTTCCTGAAACAGAAAATTTAGCGGGACTCGGAGGTGCGATTAGAGATGAAGACTGCCTAACTCGTGTGTATTTCCATCAGATTAATTGTAACCCTGGGCTGGGAATTTAAGAATATTCCATTTTGCCGTACAGGTCGTGACTCATCATTTGGCACGAGTTAGGGTTTTTGCCTAGCATCTAAAATCGTTAGTAAAATTGTTAATGATTAAAAAATGAATTTTAACATAGAGATACCTGACCGTGGATACTTTCTTCAAAAGTAGTATCTTTTTAGATGAACTGCATTCTAATGTGAAGGAAGCACCTTCCCGTCCATTGTTTCCAACTCGTATGCTCCTTTTCCTGCAATATCTCGAACTCTGTAGGGTCCTTCCCATGTTGGACTCAGCTTTCCTGAATTAGCAGCCTTTGTAGATTGGAACACCTTTTTAAGCACGAAGTCCCCAATTTTAAAGAATCTGAGGCGTGCTTTCCTGTTATAATATCGTTCAATTACTTGATTTTGTGCCGCCATTCTTATTAGTGCAGCTTCTCTTCTTTCCTCTAACAAATCAAGATTCACCCGCATCTCTTCATCATTTGATCACTCCGTTGCTTGAACGTACCGTGTGCATGGTTCTCCTATTTCTACTGGAATCAAAGCCTCCGCACCATAAACCATTGAAAATGGGGTTTCTCCCGTGCTTGTTTTTGTCGTTGTACGATAAGCCCATAATACCCCAGGTAATACCTCGGGCCAATTACCTTTCGAATCCTGCAACCTCTTCTTCAAGTTGTTGATGATAACCTTATTCGTGGATTCCGCTTGTCCATTCCCCATGGATGATATGGTGTAGATGTATCCTTTAATCTGCCAACTTTGAAAAAACTTCTGTGATTTGGGC
>NW_017704986.1:0-1186 GCF_001879085.1 Nicotiana attenuata | reverse complement strand
ATGGAAAAGGACTGTTTCAGCTTTGTTCGAAAATGCCATCAATGTCAGGTGCACGGTGACTTGATTCATGCACCTCCAACAGAACTCCATCCGATGTCAGCACCTTGGCCATTTGTTGCTTGGGGTATGGATGTCATTGGGCCGATTGAGCCAAAAGCTTCGAATGGGCATAGATTTATATTGGTGGCAATTGACTATTTCACGAAATGGGTTGAGGCCATCACTCTTAAGTCGGTCACCAAGAAAGCTGTGGTAGACTTTGTGCACTCCAATCTCATTTGCCGCTTTGGCATTCCTGCAACTATCATTACCGACAATGCTGCGAATTTGAACAGTCGTCTGATGGGAGAGGTATGTGAACAATTCAAGATAATACATAGAAACTCTACTCCTTATCGGCCAAAAGCCGACGGTGTTGTTGAAGCGGCAAATAAGAACATCAAGAAGATTTTGAGAAAAATGATTCAAAGCTCCAGGCAATGGCACGAAAGCTACCTTTCGCATTACTCGGGTATCGTACTACAGTGCGTACATCAATTGGAGCAACAGCGTACTTGTTGGTTTACGGTACTGAAGCTGTTATACCTGCAGAAGTAGAAATTCCTTCACTCCGGATAATTGTTGAAGCGGAGATTGAGGACAGTGAGTGGGTTAAGACCCGACTAGAGCAATTGTCATTAATCGATGAAAAACGGATGGCCGTAGTTTGTCACGGGCAGTTATACCAACAAAGAATGGCCCGCGCCTATAACAAGAAAGTGCGTCCCAGGAATTTTGAAGTGGGACAGCTGGTACTCAGACGCATTCTCCCTCATCACCAGGAAGCAAAAGGGAAGTTTGCCCCTAATTGGAAAGGTCCATACATAATCCGAAAGATGTTGCCAAGAGGAGCACTGTATCTGGGAGACATCGAAGGAAATGACCCTGAAACTGCAGTCAATGCAGATGCAGTCAAAAGGTACTATGTCTAGGCCTCCTACGATGATGGCTTTTGAGCAATTGAGATGACGAAGGCTTTCCTCTCGCTACCCAAGCACTATCAACCCTTGTAAACCCCTTTGAGCCGGTTACGCTTCTTTGGTCACCCTCTTTGGAACCCCGGTAAATACCAACGGTAAAGAACGAAGAAACGAAGAAAAAAAAACGAAAAAAAAAACGAAAGAAAAAGAAAACTAAAGTAGTAATA
>NW_017704985.1:0-1186 GCF_001879085.1 Nicotiana attenuata | reverse complement strand
GAGGAGGACCAAGAGAAGACAACTTTCATCACCCACCAAGGGACTTACTGCTACAAGGTAATGCCCTTTGGGCTCAAAAATGCGGGGGCTACATACCAGAGACTGGTAACCAAAATGTTCAAAGAGCAGCTCGGTAAGACTATGGAAGTCTATATCGACGACATGCTGGTAAAGTCGACAAGAAAAGAGGACCACATCGACCATCTGAAAGAAACCTTCGAGATACTGAGAAGATACGGGATGAAACTGAACCCCGAGAAATGCGCCTTCGGCGTGGCATCAGGGAAATTCTTAGGGTTTCTCGTATCACAACGAGGTATCGAAGTCAATCCAGATCAAATCAAGGCGATAGACGCAATACCAGAGATACTGAACAGCAGAAAGCAGGTGCAAAAGCTGACGGGGCGAATAGCCGCCTTGTCTAGGTTCATCTCACGGTCCTCCGACAGATGCCACAAGTTTCAATGTGCTAAGAAAGGACAATGGGTTACAGTGGAACGAGGAATGCGTCGAGGCCCTAAGGAAATTGAAAGCGTACCTGTCTTCACCACCACTACTGGCCAAAGCAAACCCAGGCAAACCACTACTGGTGTATTTGGCCGTATCCGAGGTCGCCGTCAGCGCAGTCCTAGTTCGCGAAAATGAAGGTACACAATCTCCTATTTACTATATTAGCAAAACCTTAGTGGACGCCGAAACACGGTATCCACACCTTTAAAAATTAGCTTTGGCATTGGTCGTGGCTTCACGGAAGCTCCGACCCTATTTCCAATGCCACCCCATAAAGGTAGTGACGACCTTCCCCTTAAGAAGTATCCTACACAGGCCTGAGTTATCAGGCAGACTCACCCGATGGGCCATAGAGCTCAATGAGCACGATATCTCATATCACCCAAGGAGCGCCATCAAGTCGCAAGTACTTGCCGACTTCATAGCCGACTTCAGTGCAGAGATATTACCAGAGGCGGAATTGGAGGCACGCCGTGCCCCCTCCAATGCCGACCTATGGACTCTTTACACTGATGGCGCCGCTAACGCCTCGGGATCGGGACTCGTTCTCGAGGTCCCCACGGGCGAAACAATTCGCCAGTCCATACGATGCCCCGAGATGACTACAACAAAGCCGAGTACGAGGCTGTATTGCAGGTTTGAAACTAGCCATCAAGTATGGAGCTCGACGCTCGTT
>NW_017704984.1:0-1187 GCF_001879085.1 Nicotiana attenuata | reverse complement strand
CGACGTTTAAATCAAGCGCTTTCATGGGAGGCAACCCATTGTTGTTGGTTAACTACACTTTTTTGTTTCTTTTAAAATTCCTTTCTATTTTTTTTTTTAATTTTTTTTTTAGATAAATCTAGTTGAGCAATTTTAAAGTGTGTGTTAGAGTGCAGGGGGTGCAAAAGATCTCAATACGTGGTAAGGATGCATAAAAAGGGAAGAAAAGCCAACAGGTGAAGTATGATGCACAGATGCGGTCGCATTTTTCACAATGCGGACCGCATTTTTGACCGCAAACCTGAACAGAATGTTTGGTTAAAATGGAGGTTGGAAATGCGGTGTGGTGGTGCATTATGCGGTCCGCATTTCACCAATGCGACCGCAAATTGCATCGCATTTGCCTCCTCTCAATTTGGTCATTGACTTCACCGCATAACACATATGCGGTCGCAATGTGTGTTATGCGGTGACACCTTTCTCCGTAGAATGGACAAGGTAAGCCGCATTCTCTGTCGTCTCTCACTCATTTAAAACAAAACAAAAAAAAGAAAAAAAAACGAACACAGAAAACACAACGAAAAAAAGAGAAAAAAAAAACGAAAAAGGGGAAAACACGAACAGCAATCGAACCTTTCAAGCTCAGATTGTTCAAGACCTAAGGGATCTGCTTTGTTCCACTCATAAAACCTTGCTGGTATGTGCCCGCTTCTCCCTCGTCTTTTTTACGATTCCCACAGTGTAGTTGGTAATTTTCGTTCATCCCTGTTGCAAAAATGTGTTGTATGACGCTATGTGTAGTTAGTTCTCCATATCTAGTTGGTCCTGGGTTGAAAATGATTTGGGGGAAATGGGTAGAAAGAATTAGGTCCGCCATTGTTGAAAGCTTGGTAGCACCATTGCAGACGAAGGCATCTGCGGCTCGCATCGTGGACATGCGGTCCGCATTTTGGCCGCAAAATCGAACCCTAAGTCTTCTGATGAAGACGGTGAATGCGGTGAGTATGCGGTCGCATAATTGAAATGCGGATCGCAAATCTACCGCAGAGTTGCACAGAACTCCCAGTTTTGAGCCTTGTATTTTGCGGCTGTCCTGCGATCGCATTCTCTGCTTTGCGGTGAATTATGCGATCGCATTGTGTAAACTATGTTTTGGGCAAGTCCATTCCGCGATGGTTATGCGGTCCGCATAATGGTTATGCGATCGC
>NW_017704983.1:0-1187 GCF_001879085.1 Nicotiana attenuata | reverse complement strand
ACAAACTCTACCCCCTGCCAATCTCTAAAAACTCCATCCGCATCTAAGGTAACATGCCTGGCGCCTCCGCGCCGCACCGTGTCTCTAAGGACACACAAATGGGGATCATCAAACTGCCGATCACGGATACGCTCTAATAATGAAGAGCGAGCGACCGTGCAAGCTAATACTCGGCTAGGCTCAGAAATATCCAGCCTCACAAATCGATTGGCCAAAGCCTGAACATCCAAAGCAAGCAGCCTCTGACTGACCGGAATATAAGCAAGACTGCCCATACTGGCTGACTTCCTACTCAAAGCATCGGCCACCACATTGGCCTTCCCCGGATGATATAAAATGGTGACATCATAGTCTTTCAATAACTCCAACCACCTCCTCTGCCTCAAATTCAACTCCTTTTGCTTGAACAAGTACTGAAGACTCTTGTGATCTGAGAACACCTTGCAGGCCACGCCATATAAATAGTGCCTCCAAATCTTCAAGGCGTGAACTATGGCTGCCAACTCTAAGTCATGCACTGGATAGTTCTTCTCATGAATCTTCAATTGCCTCGAAGCATAGGCAATGACCTTGCCATCCTGCATCAACCTTGCACCAAGCCCAATACGGGAAGCATCACAATAAACTGTATAAGGCCCTGATCCGGTGGGCAAAACCAACACCGGTGCCGTAGTCAGAGCTGTCTTGAGTTTCTGAAAGCTCGCCTCACACTCATCCGACCATCTGAACTAGGCACCCTTCTGGGTCTATCTGGTCATCGGGGCTGCAATAGATGAAAATCCCTCCACGAACCGTTTGTAGTAGCCTGCCAACCCCAAGAAACTCCGAATCTCTATAGTTGATGCTGGTCTAGGCCAGTTCTTGACTGCCTCTATCTTCTTTGGGTCCACCTGAATACCCTCAGCTGATACAACGTGACCCAGGAATGCAACTGAACTCAGCCAGAACTCACACTTGGAGAACTTGGCATATAACTGACTATCCCTCAGAGTCTGAAGAACCACTCTAAGGTACTGCTCGTGCTCCTCCTGGCTGCGGGAGTACACCAAAATATCATCAATAAAGACTATCACAAACATGTCCAAACTATGGCCTGAACACTCGGTTCATCAACCTCCATAAATGCTGCTGGGGCTATTGGTCAACCCAAATGACATGACCAAGAACTCATAATGCCCATACCGAGT
>NW_017704982.1:0-1187 GCF_001879085.1 Nicotiana attenuata | reverse complement strand
AACATGAAGCAAGGAATCACATAGTTCAACAAGGCACAAAGAATTGGTAATCTACCCCCAGGCATGATTAACCCTGGCACATGTATAGACGCTCATCATCTCATATATGCATCACCCCCTCATGTGCCAAATAATATTATTTTATTAGAAATTCTTTTTCCAACAAAGTTAGGCAATACACTTACGTCGAACAAGTCAAATCGATACACTAGGAGGACCATCCATACAAATCGACCTCCAAACGGCTCGAAACCCAACCCACGTGGTGAAAATCTTCTCCAAAATTGCCCGAATCCAAGCTCCATAACTCAAAATGTGATAAAATGAGTTCAAGGTCCGAAATAGAGTACTTATAAGCACTGTCTAGTGGTACTCTCGCGATCGCGATGAATAGAAATGAACTCAGCCAAAATACGCCACACGTTCGCGGCACTACCCTCGCGAATGCGATGAACACAGGCACCACAACCACGTGAACGCGCCGACGACCTTGAAAACACGAAGACGAAGTCCCTAGCTCCCAGTTGAAACGCGATCGCGAACCATCACCTGCGAATGCGATGAACTAACCTCTCAACCCTTCACGAACGCGCTCATCCTTTCACGAATACGATGAATAAACCACTGCAAGCTCCTCAAAACTTTACGCAATCGCGTCCTTTCCTTCGCGATTGCGAAGAAGGCCTGAAACACCAGGACCAGTAGAGAATCAACTATGCCAAACATGAGGAAAAGGGACTGAAATCAATTTGAAACTCACCCGAGCCCCTCGGGATCCCTCCCGAACACACCAACAAATCCCAAAATACGATACAAACCTACTCGAAGCCTCAAATCACACATAATAACATTAAAACCATGAATTACATCTCAAATCAGACTTAATTAACTTTTAAACTTTTAACTTCCAAAACTCGTGTTGAACCATATCAAATCAACTCGGAATGACCTCAAATTTTGCACACAAGTTTCAAATAACATAATGAACATATTCCAAATTCCGGAATAACAACCAGAACCCGATAACATCGAAGTCAACTCTCGATCAAACCTATGAACTTTTCAAACCTTCAAATTGCCAACTTTCGCCAAATAGTATCGAAACCTTCTAGAAATATCCAAATGAAATTTCGAGCATACGCTCAATTTCAAAATTACCATCCGGACATACCAGACCATCAAAACTT
>NW_017704980.1:0-1187 GCF_001879085.1 Nicotiana attenuata | reverse complement strand
AGGCTAATCCCCGTCGGGCTTCCCACTTGTCCTTATTTCCAGCATGTGTTAATCCTGTATGGGTTCCTCAAAACCTTGGGGTTACCATACCGGTGATATAGGAAGTGTAGTGTACAACACCCTTCCGCCAGATGCGGGTCCTGAATATCCCGACTGATGTTCAACAAGTCCAAAAACCTATGAAGAGTTATCGGTCGTGGGGCCAACGAGTATCTACCGCGGAAGTTCCCGTTGAGACCAGCATATCCGGCAATTTCTTCCAATGTGGGTGTGAGTTCAAAATCTGAAAACCGGAATACATTACGGGTCGGGTCCCAAAATGGTAGTGCCTCAATGACATCCTTCCTTGGTCTGATTTCAATCAATCTACAAGACCGCCCAGGCTTTTAACCACAGTATCCCTGCTTCCTTTTCCCAAGTCATGCCACCACATATGGAGTTTCAAAGGGATCTCGCTCAGGACTGAGAAGGTTTCGATGTCACTTGAATTCATCCTGCACATTATTTAGGGGAACTTAGTGATTTATTTTGAAAAATGGCTATTTGTGCAAAAATTCTTTATTCAGAAAATAAGGACTTGGATTTGCAAATACGGCCTTTCAGCACTTCTGGGAGGAAGATTTTAAGGCTGTGCCCGCAAACCATTTAAAAATGACTCAAGGTGGCTATTCTTGCAAAACGGCCTTCCGGCGTCCTTTTGGGGACATTCGGCTTATTTAAACAGGAATGGCATCACCCGACTTATTTATGACACAAAATTGGCATTTTTGGTTATTTTTGAAAAAGGAAGGGTTGGACCCGATGAGGGTTGCCTACGTATCTCACATCCGGTGAGAATCAAACCAGCGTAGTTCGGGCAGATTTGCCAGAATCAAAACTATTTTGACCAAATTTTTTTTTTTTTATGTTTTCAAATATTTTTCTCTTTTTCTCTTTATTTTTCTCACAAATCCGGCAGCATTTCGGTACTATTTGGGCACTGGTTTTTCAAAACACATGGTCACCCTCACTTAGTCCTAACACTGCTTATTTTCTCAATTTTCTCTCATTTAGACAAGCCGGTCAACATGCAAAGCCGAGCAAATAAATGCGCAAGTAGCACGTAAGATGCATCAGGATGGTCAATTCATTTCAGGTCATCTGTCCTAGACGGACCCAACCCCTGTGTTGAGTCCCCTAAGTCAAAT
>NW_017704979.1:0-1187 GCF_001879085.1 Nicotiana attenuata | reverse complement strand
CAACCATAGATCAGGTTAGAGGGTGACCGGAGAAGATGAACAGAATTCATCGGAGAGGAGGGGGTGGGGAAGGGCTCTAAAGAGAACCAGAGGTTAGAGAGATAGAGACGAGTGAGGGAAAAATGAGGGGTATTGGGGGGTCGTTCGGTTTAATTTAGGAATTGTCTTGATACATAAGCAATCACCTTCTCACGTTGCATCAATATGCACCCCAAACCTATACCTGAGGCATCACAATATACCACATAACCTTCTGGTCCTTCAGGAAGAGTGAGCACTGGTGCGGATGTCAATCGATTCTTCAACTCCTGAAAACTTCGTTCACAGGCGTCAGACCACTGGAATTTAGTAGCTTTCTGTGTTAACTTAGTCAATGGTGCCGATATAGAGGAAAACCCTTCAACAAATTGCCTATAATATCCTGCTAGCCCCAGGAAGCTGCGGACTTCTGATGGTGTTGTAGGTCTCGGCCAATTCTTTACTGCATCGATCTTCTGAGTGTCGACACTAATACCCTCGTCAAATATCACATGGCCAAGGAATGCTACTGAGTTCAGCTAGAATTCACATTTGGAGAGCTTAGCATATAACTTACGATCCTGAAGCGTCTGTATTTCTAAGAGTTTCTAAGTGTTTGGAGTTGGTAATCTTTACTCTTATGTTCTAGTCCTTTGTTTGTTCATTTGTCTCACTATCTGCTTCAATTTTTCTCTCTATTGTTTATCTCTGTCAATCAAAATATATTGAGTGATTTTACTTAGGTTTCGGATCATATTTTCCTGTTAAAATTAGTACTTCCCCGTGATTTTACCTATTTTTCTCATTTATAACTTTTAATTGGTACTACCTGCCTTATTTAAATTAATTAGTCTAACCTATGGTCTTTAGACTTATTGCTTACCTTATTTAACTTTAATCGTACTTGCTGACTGATTTCGTATGAGATTCTCCATGATTTAAGTGATATTAATTGATTAGGTTAGCCCTAACTGACTGGTTAATTGATTTGCATACTTTATTTATGTGCCGTTAATTTTTCTTGCCTTATTGGTTTACTCTGCTCAATGCTATATAAGTTTCATTCTTTTCTCTAGCAAGGGGAATACAGTTCAACACACACACAGACATAGAAAAGTACACAAAGTTCTTGCTCTCTTCCTCTATCACAATCTTCTAATCTTTGTTGT
>NW_017704978.1:0-1187 GCF_001879085.1 Nicotiana attenuata | reverse complement strand
TTAAAAGCGAAAAAGAGGCGCAGTATATGCCCCTGTTTCGTCTACTGTGTAGATACGACTTTACAACTTCTCAGACCTAAGACAGTTTCTGCTCAAATTTGACATGGAAGAGGAGAAGAAGCTCGCAAGAAAAAATCGGATGAACACCTTGAAGCAGAAACAACCGAAATATTGTTCGGATAATAATGGTATGAACTTTTATGCACTATTTTGTTGAAGCAGACTCTGTGTTCAATGCTTCCAAATACGACATATTTCCGAACTACTGTTCTGTTATATATGATTTTCGTTGGGCAAATTGCCTTTGAGTCGCACTAAAGTCCCGAGACTCAGTTAAACCTGAAATTGTGCGCATCGCGTTGTATATTAACTGTATTGTTCACCATTTAGTGATGTTATTGGTGTTGTTAAGCTTACTTGCAAATCTCATATTTTACCATGAAAACTTTTGGGCAGCCACTATTTGTTTTGGATATCTCATTACTTTATTCTTTTGCCAATATTCTTACCATTTTCAATACTATAATTCTCACCTAAGAGAGATATAAATTTGTAATTTTCCTCCATTATTCAGTGAAAGCAAGGGCAACTCCTCTTAGTTATTCTCTAAATTACAAAAGTTGCCGATTGTTACCATGTAGTAGGATTATTTTACAACTGATGTGTTATGAGTGGTTTAAGCATTTGCATTTAGGTATTCTTCACACTTTAAGCATTTGCATTTAAGCGAGGCGAAGCGCTCAACGTGTTTTGAGCCTCGCTTTAGGGCTTTAGCGCGCCTTTGATAACATTGGTCTTATGGTGGTCTCTGTTATTGGTTTGAGGCATCCTACCCCTATCTGCCGCCCAAAATTTCTATCCCAGTGGTTATATAGATACTTCTCTTTGGATATTATGTAATGTGTTTCTGCTTCTGTTTATGAGAGGGTCTTATTTTTTCCGATTGAGCATAACTTCTGCGTCATAATAAAGTATTTGCTACTCCATCTCCGTCTTCCACATTTTGAATTATACTATAAGATGGCAGAAACTAAAGCGACAAAACAGAATTATACTAGGAGGTGGAAAGCTAATTAGGAGCACCGAAGGAACTGCATTTTTGTACTCCAATAAATTTATAAACTAGAGTCCTGGACTTTAGAATATTAGGACGACAGACAGTAGTTTCCACTTCCTAAATGATTGAG
>NW_017704977.1:0-1187 GCF_001879085.1 Nicotiana attenuata | reverse complement strand
GAACGGCGGAGTATCGTGCAAGTAGCGCCGCAAGGTGCCGTGCGCATGGGGCGAAGCTCAGTACATGTCGATTGCCATCGGTTGTTGCGGGCAACATCGGGAGGCAACATCGCTCGTGGCGGCTGATGGCTTTTGGCAACAGAACGGCAAAGCACCGTGCAAGTAGCGCCGCAAGGTGCCATGCGCATGGGGCGAAGCTCGGTAAATTGCCTATTGCCATCGGTTGTTGTGGGTTGTGTCTGGCATTGCTCCAACCCCCTATTCGTGCTTTGCGGGGCTTGTCTTGGCTTTGCAACGTTGGCATCGGCAACAACACATGGCTGCGCGTCGCGTGTTGGGGCTGTTGTTGGCTTGCATCGGCGAGGCAAGTGTACGTGCGGCACATGAGTGGTGTTCGGCTTGTGTGGCTAGGTTGGATCCCTGCTTGAGCAGCGACGTCCTAGCCCGCATGCCATCTCAGTCATGGCACAAGCGCAAATTAGGCTTGTTTGGCGTCGGTTTTCTGTGTTGCATACCTAATGCCAAGGCATTATCAAGCACAATCGGTTGCCTTTCGCCCCTCGCGTTCGACGTGCGGGGTGAACCAAAGCTGCAGTTGTGTCCCAAGTCGTCCTTGCTTCGCCCTGCGATGGCTTGGTCCAGGACTAGTATGCTCGGACTCTCGGATTCGGTAAACGCAATGGGCATGGGGTCTTCATTGGCCTCCTATCTGCCCAAAGAATGCTCCTTACGAATGACGGCCGTGCTCGTCTTGGACTTGGACGTGCCCTTTGGGTCGGCCATGCTCATGCGACGCCGGCGTCAATGAGGAATGCTACCTGGTTGATCCTGCCAGTAGTCATATGCTTGTCTCAAAGATTAAGCCATGCATGTGTAAGTATGAACAAATTCAGACTGTGAAACTGCGAATGGCTCATTAAATCAGTTATAGTTTGTTTGATGGTATCTACTACTCGGATAACCGTAGTAATTCTAGAGCTAATACGTGCAACAAACCCCGACTTCTGGAAGGGATGCATTTATTAGATAAAAGGTCGACGCGGGCTCTGCCCGTTGCTGCGATGATTCATGATAACTCGACGGATCGCACGGCCATCGTGCCGGCGACGCATCATTCAAATTTCTGCCCTATCAACTTTCGATGGTAGGATAGTGGCCTACCATGGTGGTGACGGGTGACGGAGAAT
>NW_017704976.1:0-1187 GCF_001879085.1 Nicotiana attenuata | reverse complement strand
TAAACGTAAAAAACGTTTTACGTAAACTAACGGGTTAACAACCGATTAACCTAAAGTACGTTTACCGAACAACGTTTAAGTAACGGTACAAAACCGTAAATTTAACGGTTAGTTCGGTTTACCGTCCTTTTTTACTAAACTAAATTTAAACCCGTACAAAACGTTAGGACCGTAAGNGTTTTACCGGAAAACGGTTTAGGTAGTACCCGCGTTTTTTAAAACGGCCCTTTTACCTCACTTACGACACGTTTTACGACTAAAGACCCAACAAAACCAATCATACTAAAAGAAGTTGAAAAAAAGTTTTTCAAGCCCAGACCGTACCAGATTTCTGCAGTTTTGGATGGAAATCACAATCGGGTAGCAGTGGATCTGAAGTACCAATGTATCTAGTATTACTATTTCCGTTTGCGTTAATATTGAGTGTGAATTTAATATAAGTACAAAACTTCTAAGAATTCCAACTCTATATATTTAATGAGTGTGGTCACACCTATATTATTCCATTTGAGACGCTACCAGCCCCAGGCTCTAGTATTTTTATTCGTTTTTTCCCCTTATCTTTTAGGTTGGCCTCCTTCTCTCGTTTTCGTTTTTCTCCAAGAACTTTAAAATGCAGATGTATAAGCTTTGGAAGTGCTTTTGTGAATTTTCAAGATAGGTCAAAATTTTCATGTTGACTTGTTTGGTTTTCGTTACTCTTGAGTACGATGTTGATTGAGGAGGCAAACTGTTCAACTTTTGGAGTACGATTAATTTGGATTCGAGCCGGATCTTATTAAACACGACTTTATTTTATGGCTTCGAATTTAAAACTTGAAGTCTAAGGATGTAAGCATACTTAATTCTTCACCGCCACAAGGTGATGGTCTTTTCACATTCATTTTCAGATTTACTGTCGTAGGTGTATAGGTCCAAATTTGGTAACCACGACGGGATCGACCACGATATAGTGATTGACGGTCATTATGATAAAGACCGACGATCAGAAGCGGGCAGCTGGGAGAGGATAATAACGGTAACCAAAACTTAGGAAGAGACAGGAAGAATATTCCTTTGGATATTCTTATATTGTACTTTTTAGGATTTTTTTGGGGAATGTCCCTTATAAATAGGAGGAAATAGTGAATAAGAGGGGGATCTTCTTTTTTGGGAACCAGGAGTCATATTGTAAAGTAAAGAGAAGA
>NW_017704975.1:0-1187 GCF_001879085.1 Nicotiana attenuata | reverse complement strand
ACATGTTCCTTCTGTTGGAGCCACTTTGACTTGTGCTGAGGCTTCAGTCAAGTCCTTTACCAATCCAATGGCTTCATCTTCATGTTCCTGTCTCTCAGAAAGAATGTTAGTTTCATCAAATACTACATGTACACTTTCTTCTACACACAAAGTTCTTTTATTGAACACTTTATATTCTTTGCTATGTGAAGAATATCCCAAGAATACTCCCTCATCACTTCTGGGATCAAACTTACCTAGGGAGTCCTTTCCTTTATTGTGCACATAGCACTTACAACCAAATGCGCTAAGATGGGATATGTTTGGTTTTCTCCCTTTAAGTAACTCATAGGGGGTCTTCTATACAAGAGGTCTAGTCATGCATCTATTGATAATGTAACATGCAGTGTTTACAGGGGGGGATCATTAACCAACACACTTAGGCAAGTGAGTTCATTTTCTGAGAGAGTGGACAAATCTACAATGTAAATATTGTTAACTCTCGTTCCCTGCAAAACAATCTTGTCAGTGGTAAGGTTAATGACAAAGCATTTAGTAGAGGTGAATGCTACAAGGTTACCTCTGTCACAGAGTTGTGACACACTGATCAGGCTATATTTCAAGCCATCTATCAAGTAGACATTCTCAATGGAGTGAGAGTCTGTCTTACCTACCTTTTCAACCCCAATGATCTCACCTTTCTTTCCATTCCCAAAAGAGACATACCTCCTTTTAAGTCCTCAAGTGAAAGGAACTGGTCCTTGCTCCCAGTCATATGTTTTGAGCAGCCACTATCCATATACCATATTTGGCTACTTCCTTTCACTTGGACCTGCAAAAAGAAATCAGGGGTTAGTCTTAGGAATCCAAACTAGTTTGGGTCCCTTTCTATAGGCAAAAGGATGAATCAAATTCCTTCTTACCCACCCAGGCAGCTTACTTTTCTCTTGAACAAAGGCTTTGTTCTTTTGACTGGCCTTTTCTTTTGCATTACATTCACTTTTTTAATGGCCAGTCTTGCCACAATGTGTGCAGACTTTATTCTCAGGAAGGGTGAGGTACTTGCTTTTAGGGTCCCACTTTGGTGCTTGAGTCCCATAGCCAAGTCCTCTTTTGTTGCTACTGTGATGCCCTTGCAACCAAGAAAGTGCATCAGAAGCCTTGTTCCATTTGCAAGTTCTGTCTAGTTCATGTTTCACTTTTCTTAG
>NW_017704973.1:0-1187 GCF_001879085.1 Nicotiana attenuata | reverse complement strand
TGCTCATCAAGAGAAGCACAGCTCTTTCGTTTGCTCTCTATTCTCAATTTGAATTACTGGAATCGTGCTATGGTCGAAGTTTGTGAGGTCGCCAGTTTTATGACCGTTATGCTAATATGCAACACCATAAAAGGTTAAATAAATCTCAGAAATGATTTGAAATGCTGATCAGTCAACCACTTATAATGGAGAAAGACCAGAATCATATAAAAAACTGAATCTAACGGTAAACATTCTTTTTTTTTACCTTCAAAAAAACCACTCAAGTCCCCACTATGGGACCTTGAAGGTGGATTATCCTAATTGTGACCTTGCCAATAACAATGAAAAAGAACCCCACATTATTTGCAAGTTTTGTGATTTGTCGAACCGTAAATTCATTGTTTGAATCACAGTCCTTCAAAGACACAAACGCCTCACTTGTATTCTAGAAGAGGTTGGATTAGAAAACTGGGATACGAGACTCAAATTCTGAAAGAAGAACTAAATGAAACATGAAATCAATTTAAACTAGATCCAAAGATGAATAGTGAAGCAGCAGTTGCTTAGTAATATTAAGACTTACTACACAAATCAAACTTAGAAAATACTACACTGAACCATCAATTCAACTCACATGCAGGGTTCAAATCTATACCACAGGGGATTAAACATCATACTCCCATCCAACCAAACAAACTTCAGCTAATTCACAAACTAAAACTTGCTAAGTTATGACACCATGCTAGCTTACAAATGAAATTCAAACAAGAAATATAAATGAACAACTAAAACATGTAAGGAAAGCATAAACTACATAGCAATCACGAGATCTTAAAGGACAAAGGCTGAATTTCAATCGAGCAACATTTATCATTAGACTTCCATGTTGAACAGATATTTGCACTTCACATGCAGTTCAGGATGTGAGAAGTACATGGAATTTGCAATAAGAATAAGACAAGGAGAGTCAACAGCAGCAAAACAAAGCAGCAGCAATGGAATTAGCCCAGAAATAACCAAGGAAAAACCAGCTTTGAAACAAGTTCGAACGAACAGAAATCTCAGATGGTGTTCAGTAATCAAAAGACAACCCAAAACTTGAACCAAAACTCTTTAAAATTAACCGAAATCAAGTCATTTTAACCACTGATTATCCAGAGATGATTTCAGAAATGAGAGCCTCAAGGATCACCAAATTCTTCAAT
>NW_017704972.1:0-1187 GCF_001879085.1 Nicotiana attenuata | reverse complement strand
CTATTGTTAATTAGGTCATAGTTGATGTCCTGAAAAAATTTATGGCGATTTGATTTTAGGGGCCTGGGGCCACGGTGGAAGGCGTGGGCTATAACACACAAAAATATTGGAATCAGGCAGAATTCAAGTTTTATGGCCATAAAATGCCAAAAAATGAAGAACGGCCATGGCGCGGAGGTGGCTATGGTTAATTAGGTTTTATTTGATGTCCCGAATTTTTTTTAGGTTATCCGAGTCTAGGAGCCCGGGCCCACGGTGGAAGGCGTTGGCTATAACACATGAAAATATGGGAATCAAGCGGAATTCAAGTTTTATGACCGTAAAATGTAAAGCAACAAGGAATGGTCATGGAGGAGCATTGACCATGGTTACTTAGGTCGTATTTGATGTCCCGAAAAAATTTTAGATGATCCGGGTCCAGGTGCCCGAGCCCACGGCTGAAGGCTTGGGCTTTATCATACGAAAATAGGGGAATCAGGCGAAATTCAAAATTTATGGCTGTAAAATGCAATAAAACGAGGAAAGGTCATGGCGGGGAGGTTGAATATGGTCATTTAGCTCATTTTTAATGTCCCGATATAATTTTAGGCGATCTGGGTTCGGAAGACGTGGGCTATAGCACACGAAAATATGGGAATCGGGCAAAATTCAAGTTTTATGGCCGTAAAACTCAAAAAAATGAGGAACGGTCATGGAGGGTGGTGACTATGGTTCCTTAGGTCGTATTTGAAGTCCCAGTATAATATTAGGCGATATGGGTCTAGGGGGCACGTGCCCACGGCGAAAAGCGTGGGCTACAGCATACGAAAATATGGGAATCAGGCGGAATTCAAGTTTAATGGCCGTAAAATTCAAAGCAACGAGGAATGGTCATGGAAGGGCCGTTACTATGGTTACTTAGGTTGTATTTGATGTCTCGGAAATGTTTTAGGCGATCCGAGTCCAGGGGTCGGGGACCACGGCAGAAGGCGTGGGCTATATCACACGAAAATATGAGAATCAGGCAGAATTCAAGTTTTATGGCCTTTCTAAAGCAAAAAATAGAGGAACGATCATAGAGGGGCAGTTGACTATGCTTATTTAGCTCAGTTTTAATGTGCTGGTGTAATTATAGGTGATCCGAGTCTGGATGCTCGGGCCCACGGCGGAAGGCGTTGTCTATAGCACACGAAAATAAGGAAATCGGT
>NW_017704971.1:0-1188 GCF_001879085.1 Nicotiana attenuata | reverse complement strand
ATTAATTCGACATCGCTGGCATTCCGAAGAGCCTCGCACTCTGCGGCAGAGCATAGAAGATCAAACTGTGGTACCAAACCCTCCGTATCGCGCAGAAGATTAAGCTCCGATGGAATCTCAAGTATACGGGAGGGACCTCCCGCTCTTACCACAGTACGGGTAAAGCCCTCCTCGAACATCTTGACATCGTCAGGATCAAGGTCGAAGTCCGATTCATAGTCGTCGACCACAACGCCCTTTCCCCACTCTGCGGCTGAAGAAGCTCAATTCGGTCTGGATGACGAATGCCCGCCCAAATCGCCAACAACGGCCTCGGAACCCCGACTTCCTATCGCAATAGCCCATTGATTTTTCCCAACGACCAAAGCCTTTACCATCGGGTTGGCCTCTGCCAACTGGTTCGCCTCTGCGGCCGAGATAGTGTCACCGCCAAGGGAAGGTCGCCCCCCGAAGAATCTTCGATAGAAGTGGCCACTTCGGATTCCACCCGTCGTCTCTTCGACGGACCCTCACCGCTATTAGCAAAGGAAGATTATTATGCATAAACCTTCAAAGCATCATCTTGGAGCAGCTAAAAGAATCTTGCGCTGTGTTGCTGGAACTATGGATTTTGGATTATGGTACTCTCGATGTTCTAGTTTTAATTTGTATGGCTTTTCGGATAGTGACTGGGCAGGATCTTTGGATGATAGGAAGAGTGTCTCTGGGAATTTTTTCACTTTTGGTCTGCAGCTATTACTTGGAGCTCAAAGAAACAAGCAACGACGTGTCATCTTCAGAGGTAGAAGTATGTTGCAGCAACGTCATCAGCATGTCAAGCATTATGGCTAAGGAAGATACTTGCAGATCTTTACCAAGAGCAAAAGGAAGCAACAAAAATCTTTTGTGACAATTTATCAGCAATTGCAATGACCAAAAATCCTGTATTTCATGGAAGGTCGAAGCACATAGACATTTGACATCATTTCATTCGTGAACTAGTTGCAAAGGGGCTGATTGGGTTGAAGCACTGCAGCACTGAAGAGCAAGCAGCAGACATTCTTACTAAAGCACTTCCTCCGGTAAAACACAATTACTTTATGTTATGCCATGGTGTATGTGATTTTGAATCAAGGGAGGGAGTGTTGGGAACTGATTCAAAAAACTCTTTTAAGTTTATTGGCTGGATGAAGTTATTTACTGTGAGTT
>NW_017704970.1:0-1188 GCF_001879085.1 Nicotiana attenuata | reverse complement strand
ATTTGCGCGCGCAGTCCGGGCGCGTAGCCGGAAAGCTTTTATGTTGAAATATGTGAATTCCGCGAAAAATTTGAAGAATTGTGATATTAATATGATTATAGTTGGCTTTGGTCAACATTTTTGGTAAACGGACCCGGACTCGGACCCGAGATTGGACGGTCCCGGAAGGTCCGTAGAAAAATATAGGACTCGGGCATGTGCCCGGAATCGAATTCTGAGGTCTAGAGCCCGAGATATGAATTTTTCCATGAAATTGTTTTTCTGAAATTATTAAGGAAAATGGAAATGAAAAATTATTAAAAGACTATGGTATCGGGCTCGTATTTTGGTTCCGACGCCCGGTACAAGTCTTAAATATGTGTTAAGCGCTTTCTGTAAAGTTTGGTCGAAATCGGACGTCGTTTGACGTGTTTCGGACTATGAGTTCAAAGCTTGAAAGGTTATGAAGTTTAGAAGAAGAATCATGTGTTTTGAGGCTTGATTCAACGATTTTGATGTTATTTTGGCGATTTGATCGCACGAGCAAGTCCGTAGGATGTTTTTGAGGTTGTATGCGTGTTTTGTTTGGAGCCCCGAGGGCTCGGGTGAGTTTTGGATAGGTGTCGAGTTGCATTTTTGAACTTTGAAAAAAAAAAACTTGCAGATCAGGTCTGGTATTCTCGCATTTGCGAAAGATTCCTACCTCAAGAACACGAGAACACTGGCTCCTCATATGTCCAAACTCTCTACACTCGTATAAACTCCCTGGTGCTAGGAACAGGGACTGCAGGGAACCCCTAGCACCAAAATGACCAGTAGAAGGACCTGGCATGGAGGAACACTAAGCAGATGGAGCACGGGACGAACTCTGGGATGGTAGGGCACTGAGTGATGAATGGCCCTGATGTGAGCTGTGAGAGCCATGGCCGGATGATGCCCCATGATGAACTTGACGAGCTGACTAAGCATGTCTGAATGGACGGTCTCTACCGTGCTGAAACTGACCTCTCGAGGCCTCTTGGCCTCCCTCTCATCTCGCTCCTGGTGGTGAATTGACTCAATCTCGCGAGCAATGTCAACAACTTCCTCAAAAGTAGCACCTGACAACCTCTCCCGGTCATGAGAATCCGAAGCTGATATGTGAGGCCATCAATGAACCTCCTGATCCTCTCTCTATCCGTAGGAACCAACCAAACAGATGGGGAGCTA
>NW_017704969.1:0-1188 GCF_001879085.1 Nicotiana attenuata | reverse complement strand
ATATGGGAAAAGGTTACAGCGTTATATACGCACCACCACCTGATCAGCTGGTATACGTTGATGATTTTGCCCACAGTGGCCGAGATGATATGATGGGATGCCCTCAGAGACTTGATGATATTATGAACCCACGTACTTATGCACGGCATGATATTCATACGCATATGCATGACACTATAAGTATTTCATGATTTACAGAGTTGTCCATACTTACAGGTTGAGTCATGTACTCTATATTTCTTCCATGTCTTTTATACACTCATTTATGTGCCTTACATACTCGGTACATTATTCGTACTGACGTCCCTTTTGCCTGGGGACGCTGCGTTTCATGCCCGCAGGTCTCGATAGACAGGTCGAGAGTCCTCCAAGTAGGCGATCAGCTCAGCGGAAGATGTTGGTGCACTCCATTTTCTTCGGAGTTGCTTGTTTGGTCAGTATGATTTAGATGTGTATTGTTTGGTATGGCGGGGCTCTGTCCTAGCCTTTATGATAATTATGTATCCTTAAAGGCTTGTAGACAGATGTCATGTACGTAAACGATTGTATGGCCTTGTCGGCCTATGTTCAGTATACAAATGTTTATTTTGGACCTAGAGACCCACATGTCTTATGTATAAGTTGGTATTACGTGTTGTATTCTACCTACTTTACGGCAACCTCTACGGCTCAGTTATCTATGCTAGTATGATACGAAAAGATACGTTATGTTGGTACTCGGTTGAGTAAGGTACCGGGTGCCCATCGCGGCCCATCGGTTTGGATCGTGACAAAAGTGGTATCAGAGCAGTTCTGTCCTCGGGGGTCTACAAGCCGTGTCTAGTAGAGTCTTGTTTATGGGTGTGTCGTGCACCACACTTATAAGCATGAGGCTACAGGGCATTTAGGACTGTCACTCTTTCTTCTTACTCTAGATCGTGTGGTAGAGCTCAGTTATAAGAACTCAATTTCCTAAACTCTACCTTATTCGTAATACGACGATGCCTACATTCAGAAAGACAGTCGGTAAGAGATATAGCTGTGGAATGTTGAGTTAGAGGAACTCAATTTTGCATCTTGCTTATGATGAGTAAATGTGAGGTCTTCAGCAGATCATACATGTACTAAAAGGTGTAAGGTTCTTGATAAGGAGCTTTAAGGAAAGAATACTTATCCACTCTTATGGTAAAAAAAAAGGAATCACAGAAT
>NW_017704968.1:0-1188 GCF_001879085.1 Nicotiana attenuata | reverse complement strand
ATACTCCCAATTATTTACAACAACACTCGATCCAAACAAATAATGATTTTTAAAAACCCAAATTTGAATTCAAAGCTTCAAAGCTTTTTAATGGCTGTCAATGGTGGAATTGCTGCTCTCTTTTCCTTTCCTCTTATATTACTGAAATTTGGGATTGCGAGATAGAGAGAGACGTAGAGAGAATTCTCAATTCTTTGCAACAACATCCAATCCAAACAAACAATGTCTTTTGAAAACCCAAATTCGAATTCAAAACTTCAAAGCTTTTTAATGGTTGTCAATGGTGGAGGGGTTACAAATTTTCGCTTGTTTTAGAAGAGGAAATCATGGGGATTTGGAGAGAGAAACTTGGGGAAGTGGGAATATACGGTTGAGTAAAATTAGGAGACTAATTAATACCATTAAAATCCTAAAATGGTACATAAATGGTAATTAGTTATATAGAAGATAATTATATTAAAAATTAAACATCGAAGATAATATAGTTTACTATATGGCATAAGAATGTAAAAATTCCTAAAGATAACCCCTAGTCCCTTTGTTCTGTGGATCAGTGTTGTTTGGCAGTTGTTTTGCCATTTTTAATATCCAGTTTTTTAGTGTCGATGTTTGATGCTATATATTTATAGTAAGAGTAGTCATATAAAATTAATTATATGCGAGTAAATCATCACCGCACTCGCACTCGTTTCTCATTCTAGTCACTGCTTGAATGCTTAGCAAGTGGTGAGGGATGCCAGAGCAATACTTGAGGGTTAGACCTTAAGACTGGAGAGAAGGCCTTGGCAACTTTGTGTGCTTTTTGCTTTTAGCATGGAAGTTAAACTATTGGATAGTCTGAGCTTATCCAACTGATGTCTTGAATGTCGCGATCTTTGTCTAATTTCAGGGACACTTGAATCCTTCAACTTCCTTTTTACCGATACACGAATTGTATCCATTTTTTATATACCGACGCCTTTGTTTACTTTTTAGTTGGAAAGTTAAATCCCTGAGCAGGATAAAAAGGGTATTTGATTATACAAATTTAAATGCCCACATGTACAAGCTTTAAATTCTTGAATTCACCCCCTTCACTTCTTTCAACAACAACAATCACAACAATTTCAAGCTAGGGAGGTAGCAAAATTCTGGCAAGCTAGAGAGGTAGTTTTGTTAGATCCTCGACTCAAGAAAAGCAAAATTGTA
>NW_017704967.1:0-1188 GCF_001879085.1 Nicotiana attenuata | reverse complement strand
ACTAAGATTTTGAAATATTCCCCGCTTTTGGCCGAATTACGCGGGTCTAATTCTCACCGGATATGAGATACGCAGGCAAACCTTATCGGTTCCGGCCCACAATTTCAAAAAATTCAAAAATATTTTCCTTTACTTGCTTCTTTAGAAAAGTCTTTCTTTGAGACCCCAATTTTTAAAAATCTAAAAATATTTTTTTTTAATTTCTTCTAAAAATCTAAAAACATTTTCGTTCTTCTTTAGAATTTTTTTTTTCGAAAATTGAAAAGAAAATTCAAGATTCTAAAATATTTTCTTTTTTCTTTAGAAGTATTTTTTCATAAAATCAAAATAGAAGTCCAAAAATCAAAACATATTTCCTTTATTCTTTAGAAGTTTTTCTTTCCAAATTACCAAACCAAAAAAAAATTTAAAATTGAAATTCAAAAAAAAAGTATTTTCTTTCTTCTTTATAAGTCTTTGTTCGGAAATTAAAAAATAAAAAATTTCAAAATCCAAAAAAAAGAGTTAAGTTTATTTACTTTATTCCTGATCTTCCCGAACTACGCAAGATCTGATTCATGTTCCCACATGATATGTAGGAAACCCACATTAGGTTCGATCGACCATTTAAAAAAAAAAGAAAAAGAAAAAGAATAACAAATGATGTTGATAATAATATGGACCGACTGAGTCCATTCTAACGTGTCTCTTATTTTGATTTGTGAAGAAAGTTTGAGGTGGTCGATTTATGGTAAGCTGGCAACACAAGATCCAAGGGAAAAATGCCATTGACAACTAAGACGAAGCTGTTACAAATTCTCAAGAGACTCGGGGTCAGAGGGTTCAATAAGAGTCTATTGTGGTTGAGCAAAATAGAATACTAAAACGGCAAATGACTGAAATATTTCAAGCATGGGCCAATGGCCAAGGACAACCTTTTTCTATTCATGGTTTCCCAGAGTTCACATTCATCTCGACTACTACCATTCCGATCTTATTGTCTGATCAATCTTATCCACCTGGGTTTAGTCATTGTCCCAACTGTACGACTATAGCTGGAATCTCTGTTGCGTGCTCCCAAAGTGTGCCATTAACAGCCAATCACCACTACTGTTATGCTCGTCTTCGCCATCCCACAGCCGATGGTTGTGCAAAGGAAAACTCATGAGTCACAATTTGCTACCCAGCAAGACAGTACCACTCTCCTGA
>NW_017704965.1:0-1188 GCF_001879085.1 Nicotiana attenuata | reverse complement strand
CTGTAGTGATGCAAAACTTAATCCACTTTAGCCACCTATTTCCAAAGCCCATCTTCTTGAGAACTGCTAAGAGATAAGACCAGTTTAGCTTATCAAAGGCCTTCTCCACATCCAGTTTGCATAGAATACCCGGCTTACCACTCTTAAGTTGACAATCCAGAACCTCATTTGCAATGAGGGCTGCATCAGTGATCTGTCTGCCCTTGATAAACGCATTTTGATACCCTCTGTTTGGGAAGGAATTGAACGGAAAGTACAGAGAGGACAAACAAAAAGTGATTCTGTTTTTTCAAAATTACATACACATATATAAAAAACATAAATATTTTATCGCTTATGCTCTAAATACTCTCTACATTATCTTCCCTCCCAACATGAGAGAGAAAAGGAGCCCAAAATGAAAGCTATTTTCCTTTGTCCAATTTCATTCCACTTTGTTCTTGTCAAACCAAAGCAGGAAATGATGGATACAACTAGTACTGAAACTGCTCCTTCTACTTCTAAGTCTGGAGCAGAAGTTTTATGGGAAGATATGAATGATATAACATGTTTTGATTCCTCTATTGATGATGAACTTGATTCTTATCTTAATCAAGGATTGGAAAATATTAAAGACGAAGAAGGCAAGGAACAACTTTTGTCATGGTGGAGGGAGCGTGGCAAGGCTTTTCCAACACTTTCAATTATGGCCCAAGATATCCTGGCTATTCAAGCATCATCAGTAGCATCGGAGAGTGCTTTTAGCGCGGCAAGATTTAAAATTGGAGATTATAGATATTCATTAGCGGAGGACAGTCTAAAGATTTCCGTCTTATTCAGAGATTGGATTAATTCAGAAAGAAGAAATCTTGGTTTTGAAAAACTAACCACTAGGGAAGAAGAAGAATACAATGAGATACTTACCACTGGGAGCGATGACGGCATGGAGCTCATGGAACATCAATCAACATTGCCAATTCCAGTAGAATGTCCAAGAGATATTATTGATAAGTTATAAAGAAGACTATATAGGAGCTTACAAACTATTAGTATGATAATTTGTAATTGGACTACTAAGAGGCCTAAGTTCAAACAGAACCCTTCCGTAGAAGGTGGCTGCGTAGATTAGGTGCTCTTCAAAACGAAATATATTTAGTATTTTGAGATTTGAAAGTTCTATTAACTAAATAAAAAGGTCTCTAAGCGATG
>NW_017704964.1:0-1188 GCF_001879085.1 Nicotiana attenuata | reverse complement strand
CGGAATTTTGGGAGTCAAATATAGAGTAGTGGCTGATTATTTCTACTGCTATCAAGGAGATATTCACTGGAACAGGTACATTTCCCCCTCTTATTTACTTATTCATTGCTGTATTTATGGTGAATTGGGGTCCATTTCTCTTTCCTTTCCTAATTTGGTACTACTGTATTCCTTAGTTTAATTAATTCCCCTGATGTACTTATTGGTGCTTGGTTCGTTTATTACGTGATGGCATTTGATAAATGTCCAGTTATAAGCCATTTGTTTGT
This sequence comes from Nicotiana attenuata, assembly GCF_001879085.1. Taxonomy (NCBI): domain Eukaryota; kingdom Viridiplantae; phylum Streptophyta; class Magnoliopsida; order Solanales; family Solanaceae; genus Nicotiana; species Nicotiana attenuata. The sequence continues at coordinate 919 of NW_017704964.1, read as the reverse complement.
TTCAGCCTTAAAGTGTGTTTGTTGGATTGTGGAAAAATGGGGTAAATTAAAAAAGTCAGCATGTTATTGTCACTCAATTTCCTTTTATTTTGTGTTGTAATTATCCTACTGTTTCGATTGTTCGGCCTAGGCCGCTAATATTGATGAGCATTCGTAGTTTGCTTTAGGCATGCAATATGATCATCGGAATTACGGATACGGTTCCCGTGGCGTAGTTGTGGTACCTAATTAGTTTTAAACATGAATATCCGTAGTTCATTTAGTTGAAATGATTTTCCTTTAATAAAATTGAGGTGTGCCGTGCCAAACAAAAATCTCAAATGCATGGCCCTCGCTTAATTAATATTTGAATCCTTAGAAATCGAGGCGTGCCATTTAGTTGAATTTTTCATGGCCCTTGCAAAGTTGAAACGCGTTAGTCGCTTTAGACGCGCTTTTAATAATTTACTTTCCTAAATTCGGGTGTGCATTTCATGCGACCCAAATCCAAATCCCAAAACGTTGAGTAAAGTGTATCGAGGATCCGGGTGCATTTCATGTGACGTGATCCGAAAACATATTTTAAACAACGTTCAATTTCCTAAAATTTAATTAAAAGCGGTAAATAATTTTAAAATTGCACTATAGGATGACATGTATTAAAATCAGATTTTTTGCCAATTATAATAGTTTAAGCGACCGTGCTAGAACCACGGGATCCAGGGGTGCCTAACACCTTCCCTCGGGTCAACAGAATTCCTTATTCAGAATTTCTGGTTCGTAGACTCCATTCGGGAAGTCGAAATTTCCTCGATTTGGGATTCAAGAAAAATCGGTGACTTGGGACACCAAAAGCCAAACCTATCCCAAGTGGCGACTCTGAATAAATAAACAATCCCATTTCGAATAATGTCACTTTAAATGGAAAAATTCCCTTATA
>NW_017704963.1:0-1189 GCF_001879085.1 Nicotiana attenuata | reverse complement strand
AATTCACTCCGAGGCCCCCGGGACCTCAACCAAAACACCAACACAACCCAAAAACCTCATACGAACTTGTTCCAATCATCAAAAACACGTCAAACAACACAAAAATCATCAATTCACCACGGATTCAAGCCTAAGTTTTTTACAAANATTCTTCCGAAACTCACATTCGATCAAAAACACAACCAAAAGACGTCCAAATGACCTGAAACTTTTACCCGCACATCCAAAACTCACCTAACGAAGCTACTGCAACTCTCGGAATTCCATTCCGACCCCCGGATCAAAACTCTCACCTACCAACCGGAATTCGCCAAAATTCAACCTTCGCCAATTCAAGCCTAATTCTACACCGGACCTCTAAATTCTAAATTTTCGATCGCACTCCTAAGTCACAAATCCAATCCCCCCGAAAGCTAACCGAATCACCGGAATTCACATCCCGAGCCCCTCTAACTGTAATCGTAAACTTCCGGTTTGAACTTTTTCCAAAATTAACGCTTTTACCNTTTAAACGAGACTAAACTGTCTGATTTCCCCACCAAAACCAACTAATCCAACTCGATTACCTCAAATACCGATAATGAAGCATAGAGGAACATAAGTATGGGGAAGACGGGGCGGTAACTCGACGTGAACGCGAGCCGGTACGTCACACTACTACCCCCGAAATAAACCTAAACGCCTTAGTACCTCCGGAGCGGAAGTCCAAGGTAAACCAGTAACCTGGAGTACTCGAAACAAGTGAGGATAGTCTGCTCGCACTCTCCCGGCTCCGGTACTTCCCGAACGTTACGCCTCCGGTCCCACCGGGTCCGACCCGTCTCCGACTCGTCACCCCGTTACACCCGAAAGTCTACGTTAGTCCCTTTTGACTACCTTCGAAACCCTTTTCGAAACCCCTCGTAACCGTACCCCGAAAAACTTACGTCCGACTTCGGACTACCCGACCAATACGACTAAAACGTTCAAAACGTTCCAAATTCCAAACTCCAAAACCGTTGAAACCCGTAGACCGTGAAAACGTCCTAAACACCGTACGTACGGGGCGTTTCACCCCGGTAAAACTCTTAAACCCGTTCCGGGAATCCCGAATACGAAAAACCTGTACGAAAAACTTCCCGGGGGTAANAAAACCCGGTTCCCGGAAAACACCGGCTAGGGGGTCGACCGTAAAAAGGCCAAAACGGCC
>NW_017704962.1:0-1189 GCF_001879085.1 Nicotiana attenuata | reverse complement strand
GGACCTCCCTGGCATAACCCAAGGAGCCTTTCTTTTTCTTTCAATCCCGGCATAACCCGTGGACCTCCCTGACATAACCCAAGGAGCCTTTTCTTTCAATCCCGGCATAACCCGTGGACCTCCCTGGCATAACCCAAGGAGCTTTTTTCTTTATCCCGGCATAACCCGTGGACCTCCCTGGCATAACCCAAGGAGCCTTTTTTTTTAATCCCGGCATAACCCGTGGACCTCCCTGGCATAACCCAAGGAGCTTTTTTCTTTTATCCCGGCATAACCCGTGGACCTCCCTCGCATAACCCAAGGAGCCTTTATCTTCTTTCAATCCTGGCATAACCTGTAGACCTCCCTGGCATAACCCAAGGAGCGTTTTTCTTTTATCCCGGCATAACCCGTGGACCTCCTTGGCATAACCCAAGGAGCCTTTCTTTTCTTTCAATCTCGGCATAACTCGTGGACCTCCCTGGCATAAACCAAGGAGCCTTTTTCTTCTTTCAATCCCGGCATAACCCGTGGACCTTTTTCTTTTCCGGCATAACCCGTCCATTTCCCAGCATAACCTGGCTTCATTTCCAAGGATACACAATCCTAATTTTATCGCTTAGATATGTGTCACAACTAACTCACAAAATTTTCCCAGTGAAAACTGGGGCAGAAAAATTTCGTTCGTTTATTTGTTTTGGTATCTTAAGCAGGTTTGACCTCGAGGCACAGGGTGCGAGACGACCGATGGAATGAGTCTCAATCCAGAATAAAGAAAAGAAGAAAAGAACAAAAAGAAGTGAACTCAAAGTGCTGAAGTGGAGAAGGATGCGGACTATTCAGATTTGATTGAAGTCACAAGCTTCGGATGTCCCGCCTTGATCCAAAAGCTGAAGAATGAACCAGTAGTTGCAGCTGACGAGTAACAAGATTCAGATCGGAGTCCCCAACAAAATCAGCTAAGACTCAAGATCAAGCTTCAAGAGATTTATAGATAGGAATCTTGTAACTCGTAGTTGATAGGCATAGCTAGCTTAGCTTTGATTTTCCTTTTGGTGTAATAAGGAGGTCAGCAAGCAGTAGCAGCAGCAACAGCAGTGAAATCACAGCTCCTGGTAGTCCCAGCTACCAAAACTTCCAGAACTACACTGACCTGATTCCTTTGTAGCCAAGGATATGTAGGCAGCCTTTGAAGCAGGGTTCGGTCAAA
>NW_017704961.1:0-1189 GCF_001879085.1 Nicotiana attenuata | reverse complement strand
TTGTGCATGATTTATATGCTTACATTTAGATATGACATGATCACTTGTTTAATATAGAAAAGGGAAAACTGGTAGTTTATTATGTCAAGAACATGAATATGACTCTTCTCTTAAACTTATGTTATTGGAAATTCTTCATGTTGTATGTCTCACTTTATTATTATATTATCTTGACCTTAGTAAGTATCAAGTCGACCTCTCGTCTCTACTTCTTCGAGATTAGATGGGATACTTACTGAGTACATGTGGTTTATGTACTCATACTACGCTTCTGTACTTAAATGTACAGGATTTGAGGCAGGTGGATCTGGACATCATCTTGGTGCGCATCAGTGAGCACGCTTAGGGACTTCTATGGTGAGCTGCTTCACTTTCATGCCGATCCGCAGCCGAAGAAGTCCTTTCTTGTACTTTTTGCTTCTGTCTATTCTGATTCAGAAGTAGGATAGTGTATTATTCTTTGTGTATATTCTACTAGTCCGCCCGTAGCTTGTGACACCAGGTTCTAGCACACACAGTAGTAGACTATTTATTTGGGGTTGTATTGCTATCTTAGCACTTTATGATCTTTACTGGTCTTATCTTTAAATTACGAAAATCTAGTATGACTGTCTTTGGCTAAAGTAAAAATGAGAACTTAATCACATTCCGCATCGGCTGGCCTGACAACGGTGTTAGGCGCCATCATGACCTATTATAGAAAATGGTTCGTGACAAATAGTATCTATAAAATAAGAATAAAATAAAAACTGGATAGAGAGTGACTCCAAGGCCTGCGAACGCCGGCAGGTATACCTTTTGCACGGATGCCTAGGCTAGTATGAAGTACCTGGATTTGCACAAAAAGATATGCAGAAGCGTAGTATGAGTACACCGCAAAGGTACCCAGTAAGTATCAAGCCTAACTTCGGTAGAGTAGTGACGAGGCCAGGTCAAGACACCTACTGAAATAAATAAAGAAATCGAACAGGTATAGTACATTATTAATAATGAAAACAATGGAAATGTTGCAATGAAGAATTATAACAAGAATAGCTACACTGAAATTAAGGCAATTAAGACATAGCGGAAGTAACACATAATAAGAATGCCAAGGAAACGATGCAAACATATATAATTGATGTAAATAAAAGATAGCAACAAGAATTGCTACCGAGGTACCCCTTCGTAGTCTCGTTTTACAAATTAA
>NW_017704960.1:0-1189 GCF_001879085.1 Nicotiana attenuata | reverse complement strand
ATTAACCAGGCCTTTAGAGACAAATTAAATAGAAAATCATAGGTTGCTTTAGATTGGCCTTAAAATAATAAAATGAGACGAGCCTCGCTAAATAAAAATACATAAATTGCGGGGCCCTCATTAAGTGCTTTATTAAAAATACGTAGAAATTCGGGACATGTCATCTAGCGAATTTTCATGGCTTCCCTCAAAGTTAACAAGACGCGTAGTTGCTTTAGACGCGTATTTTAATAATCTACTTTCCTAAACTCGGGTGCACATTTAAGTGACCCAAATCCAAATCTCAACGAAGTCGAAATGTGTCAAAAACCGCGGGTGCATTTATGTGACGTGGTTTGAGACGTGTTTTCACGATGTTGCAATTCTCTTTAAAATATAATAATAAAAGCGGTTTAAATTTAAAAAAGCACATAAGTTAAAACATGTATAAAAATCAGATTTTAACCATTTATAATAATTTAAGCGACCGTGCTAGAACTACGGGATTCGGGGGTGCCTAACACCTTCCCTCGGGTCAACAGAATTACTTATTCAGAATTTCTGGTTCGCAGAGTCCAATTGGGAAGTCGAATTTTTCCTCGATTTGGGATTCAAATTAAATCGGTGACTTGGGACACCAAAAGCCAACCCTATCCCAAGTGGCGACTCTAAAAATAAATAAATAATCCCATTTCGAATAATGTCACTTTAAATGGAAAAACTCCCTTATACATTTATCCTTCGGGGTAGGTGTGCAAAAAGGAGGTGTGACACCGGGCCCACTTCTCGAAAGATTACAAAATTTACATCACTGGATTCCTCGTCTTGCCACGAGTCTACACATACCAAATTTACCAAAATCGGAGTTCAAAAGCCCTTTCAAAATCCGTTTTTACATCATAACTTTTCAAGCCCTAACTTGACCCATTTTGATGAATTTCCATCAATTTACATGTAATTTCTACCATAAACTCGAATAATTAGGCCAAGGGACTTACCTCCAATCGATTCTCAGTCAAAATCCTCTAAAAATCTCGCCCAAAGCTCTCCAAGTCGCTTTAAAATGGTGGAAACTACCCCTTGCTCGCGGATGAAATTTAACATTTAAAACCCTTCTGTTACTAGCGATTTTCGCTTCTGCGGTCCCACTACCGCTTATGCGGGACCGCTTCTGCGGCCAAAAATCCCCTTAAGCGGTTTTCACTTAAAA
>NW_017704959.1:0-1189 GCF_001879085.1 Nicotiana attenuata | reverse complement strand
ATTGTGTTGAGTAGAGATTGAATGAGTTGGTTATAGTTGGATCTCCCTTGCCGGGATAGTTTATTATATTACATTGCTCCCTTGTCGGGATAGTTTATGATATTACGTTGCTCCCTTGCCGGGATAGTTTATTATATTACATTGCTCCCTTGCCGGGATAGTTTATGATATTACATTGCTCCATTGCCGGGATAGTTTATGTTATTACATTCTCCCTTGCCGGGATAGTTTATGATATTACATTGCTCCCTTGCCGGGATAGTTATTATAACATCTTTCTCCCTTGCCGATTATGTTGTGTATTGTGTTGAAAGATATGGGATCGTGTGGCACGCCGACCACGAGATATTATGAAATGGGATCGTGTGGCACGCCGACCACGAGATATTATGAAATGGGATCGTGTGGCATGCCGACCATGAGATATTATGAAATGGGATTGTGTGGCACGCCGACCACGACTTATTATGAAATGGGAACGTGTGGTACGCCTACACGTGATGTAACGAAATGGGATCGTGTTGCACGCCTGCAATGAGAGGAATTGAAATAGTGAAGTGGTTGGTTTCCCTTTATCCTGTGTTAGAAGAAATCAGATGTAGTTTCTCTTGTTATTCCTGATATTCCGTTTATCTGTTTCCCCATAAGTATGTTCCCCTTCCCAGTTTTAATTGCTTACTTTCCGCTATTATTTTGTTGTACTTGTATATATATATATATCTGAACAAGTTTATCTGGTAGTCTGGTCTAGCCTCATCACTACTTCGCCGGGGTTAGGCTAGGTACTTACCAGCATATGGGGTCGGTTGTGCTGATGCTACACTCTGTGCATCTTTTTTGCATATATCACAGTACCGGAGCAGCAGCTTTTGCACAGCAGTAGGAGCGTTGGGAGTTGACTTCAGTCCAGAGATTCCGAGGTAGCCTTGTTGACGTCCGCATGGCCCGGAGTCTCTTCTATCCTTATTTCGTTTGTTGTCCTTGTACCAGAACAAACAGTATTGTATTTTATTCAGACTCTGTTTTTAGTATTCTATAGACGTTCGTGAGTTAGTGACTCCAGTCTTGGGTAGAGGTTGTAATGGAATTTCCGCACTTTTTCAGTTCATTTATGTTTAAGACATCCGCTTTTATATTAATTGTCTCGTTGTCTCAATATTGTCGATGTTTTCCTAAGAATGTATATAGT
>NW_017704957.1:0-1190 GCF_001879085.1 Nicotiana attenuata | reverse complement strand
ATTGAAAAGATTAGAGAACGTTTCCCTGTGAGCGCATAACTTAGCTTCTTTCTTGGAATTCTGCAACTAAAGGTGTGTTTGGTATGAAGGAAAATATTTTTCGGAAAATATTTTCCAATTTTCTCATGTTTGGTTGACTTAAATGTTTTGGAAATATTTTCCTTATGAACTCATTTTCCTCCAAATGGGTGAAATTGTTTTCCTTATCAAGAGAAGGCAAAATATTTTCCAAAACCTCTACTCAACCTTCCCCACCCTCACCAACCCACCTCACCCCTCTCCAAAAAAGGTTTTCGTTTTTTTTTTTTAATTTTAGTTTTCCGTTACCACCCACTCTACTACCCCTCCACCCCACTGCACTCCCCAACATCCTCCGCCCCCCTCCCACACACCGCTAAAAAAAATTATTTTTTTTTACCTTAATTTTTTTTTTTTGCAATTTCGAATTCTGTTTTTTCGTTTTTCTGCACCACCCACCCCAACCTCCCCCCCCCCACCCGCACAAAAAGAATTTTTTTTTTACTTTTGTTTTTGTAATTTAAATTTCTATTTTTTCGTTTTACCACCCCCCCCCCCTCCCAAAAAAAAATTTATTTTTTAAATATATTTTTCAGTTTTAATTTTTTTTATTTATCGCTTTAAAGGTTCAAAATTTTACAAGATCAAAAATTATGAGTTCGGAGGTTTATGTGTTTGGAAGTTTACGGGTTCAAAATTTCGCGGTTTTGAAAGTTTAGCGGTTCGAAAATTTATGAAATTTGTGTGTTCGGAAGGTTGTTGGTTTAAAAGCTTATGGCTTCATGTGTATTATATCTAAATTATTTATGAATACTCTTGAGAAGTCATTTTCCTTAATTTGCGTACCAAACACCGGAAAATGAATAAGATTACAACTTGTTTTCCAAGAAAATATTTTCTTGGAAAACATTTTCCACGGAAAACATTTTCCGTTATACCAAACACACCCTAAGTGTGCATTTTATACGGTCTTGCTAATTATATAATAAGTTGATGAATTGGTTTGTAACGACCCGACCGGTCGTTTTGAGCTCTAGCACTCCGTTCAGCAGCCTGAGGCCGTGAGTAGCTTCATTTCAGGTATTATAACTTGTGTGTGTGGTCGGAATTGAATTTTGGGAAGTCCAGAGTTGAATTGGCAGGAGAATTCTCATTTCGGAAGCTTAAAGATT
>NW_017704956.1:0-1190 GCF_001879085.1 Nicotiana attenuata | reverse complement strand
CAAATTTCAAAAAGCAAAAGAAGCAAGGTGAAGAAGGGTACGAGGTATCCAGTTATTGAAGATTATCAATTTTTCCAATTCAGGCAGAGAGACATAAGTATTATGAGTTTTTTTCAACAATAACAGAGATCTATTCAATTGGCCACACCCATCTCAGTTATGCCCTATGGGAGCTAACATATATTATTTAAGAGAAATATGGGATATCAGGATCCGATTGGAGTTAGAGTGACCCAAAATAGTGGATGGATTGTTAGCATTAGGTGACATTTCTGAAGGATATTGCAAATGTGGTAATAGTTCTCCTTGTGAGACAACTCGACGGTGCACTCTAGAATAGTACATTTAGATATGAAATACTAGAATGTCTGGAAAAATTTAGGGGATTGGCACTGGAATCCTAGAAGGGATAAATATTTACCTTTGTATGGCTCCCATTCCTAGTAAAGAGAGAATGCTATGTGACCTAAAGAGCCAGTGAGATGAAGCAAGGGGAGCTAAAAGTGAAAGAATGTTTTGTTGAAGTTATCAGAATAAAGTGATAGACAGATATTAGCTGGAGAATAAGAAGAGAGTAATTGAAGCATTATGAGTAAGATGTGATAAATGGATGATAACAGTAAATCAAAATATGACAGAATGATAGAGTCTATAGACAAGTTAAGGAAAAGACAAAAGGTGACAGGTCTTGAGACATTAATAGAGTATAGGCCAAAGGTCATATCCTCATTTCAAGAAAGGAGTAGCTGAGTCCAACGCGATTACCAGAAGGCTAAGTTAGACCCCCTATAGTAACAGAAATTAGTATGGTCTAGTAAACAAGATAAAACCGAACATGAATTAGGGACCGGAGGATTTGATAATGGTCGACATCGTGAAAATTTTCAGAGATCATGCTCCAACAATAATATAATAGACAACAGACGAATAACCTTTAAAGGTCATTTAGGAAGTCGCTTACCTAAAGCAAGCACTCTGAGCAGAGTTAATCTTAAGGGACTAAGTGTGCCAGTTACACTAGGTGTCACCTTTGTGCGTAAGAAATTTAGTTATCCCTGGTACAGAAGGTTACCATAAGGAGATTAAGGTTCATTGATAATGTGAAAAGGTGCCAAAGATGAAGAGGTAAAACATCTATAGGTAGATCGTTGTAGTACTAAATCTTAGTACTCCCCTAAAGTGGGAAATAT
>NW_017704955.1:0-1190 GCF_001879085.1 Nicotiana attenuata | reverse complement strand
GTGGAGCCGCTCGTGGTGGAGGTAGGGGTGGAAAAAGCACATTGTCATGAGGTACTCGGCCTCTCTGATTGGATCAGGGCTCTTGAGGTACCTCCTCTACTTGTTCTTCCTCGCCGTCCAATTCCCCAAAGGCAAATTTCCGAGCTCATTGTTCAATATGGTTGTACTTAAATTTTCATAAACAAATTAGTAACATGGAAGAGAAAGAAGATATTCCAAAAACACAATCAAATATATAGCTAAAACCATTTTAACTCCCCGACAACAGCGCCAAAAATTGATCCACATCCAATCCGCACTTAATAGTGAGTAGAAATGATTGTTGGAAGAATAGTACCCAACAAGAGCCGAGATCGATTTCCACATGGAGTTTAGTATGGGTGTTAGGGCATACACTTGATGAGAGTAAATGAAATAGCTAAATTGCGCTTCCAAACAAGGGATTTTGTTTTCTACCTCTAAATTAACACTAACAATAGTAAACTAAGGATAAGAAACTATAAAGCAAGTAACTATTTTTGTTGTTTTTTCCAAATGGATAGACTGAAGGTAGACCAGCTGCCTTTGGACTTATTGTTTGAGGACCCAACTCCAGCAGCAGTTCCAGTAGCAGCCACAGATCCAGAGCAGACACAGAGGCCTCCGAAGAGGAGGAGGACTATCCCTAGAGCAGATGATGCCATCATCTAGTTGGCGGACCCACTGGAGGCTTCCTCCAGTCAGCCGCCGGATGTACCAGAGCCAGAGCCAGTACAGGTCCAGTCCCAGGTCCCAGCAGCTGAGCAGCAGGATACCGGGAACCAGTCTGAGGTTCCCGAGTATACCGAGGACCCAGAGACCTCACATGATCCTATGCAGACGGATGAGGCTTAGGGAGTCTTCATATCCTTTACTTATTACGTTTTGGTGCTTATTTTGTTAGTTGGCATTGGGAAAATGCCAGCTATTATTCGAGGGGGTGTGCCCTTCATTTTTGGAATGACTGTATATATTGATACTATTTTATGCTTTCTTGATTTTTCATTTGGTCTGTATATAATCTTGCATTTAGTTACTTTTATCGTAATTTTTATCTTTCCTTTGGTCTGTATATAAAGTTACATCATTGTATATATTCATTCCTCGTTGTATATTCACTCCCGTATTGTACATATTCATTCTATTTTCCATTTTTCGTCAATTTTTTTTTT
>NW_017704954.1:0-1190 GCF_001879085.1 Nicotiana attenuata | reverse complement strand
GTGAGGAAATCGTGGATTTGTATAGCAGTTCTAACTCACAAAGCGAGAAGACAGGTAAACACCTATAACAAATAATAAAGGGTTTTCAAGGTTTACTTTTCATTATCTTATCAATTTATATCAAGCCATGAAAGGCAATATCAACATTTAAAGTTCTCGGGAAACAATATATATATCATGCGCAAATCATGCCGAGGTCGACGGCCCGCTCCAACAGAAATGTAAACTGTGCACTGCCGAGGGTCGAACGGCACGAACCATAGATGCATCTATTTAATCTGCCGAGGCGTTCGGCCCGTTCCATAAATAAACACATACCCTGCTCGCGAATCATGCATGCGACGCAGGTACACACAGGGATACATGCTCAATCAGTCAATTAAGAACTTATCGGGGAATATTTATCCAAATAAAACCAATTCTCCTTTAACAAATTTTAAGAAATAAATTTTGATCCTTTTAGAAATTCGCTTACTAATTCAATGTGATTTAAGCAATTCAAGCTATCAATGGGTTCATAAACAATCCAAGTATAACATGCTTTTGGGTCCTAACTACCCGGGTAATAGCATAATAGTAGCTACGCACGGACTCTCGTACCTCGTGCATACGTAGCCCCCGCAAATAGGAGCACATAATCAATTATTTCACCTATGGGAAAAATTCCCTCTTACAAGGTTAGAAAGGAGACTCACCTCGCTCCGAAGATCCATAACCGGCATTCCACGCCCTTCCAAAGACTCCAATTGATGCACCACGCTCCAAAACTAGCCAACGGTTACGCAAATCCATTAATATATGCTCAGTTGTTCATTACAATCTAATTTATAGCAAATTCCTAACTCCGATCGAAAAGTTGACCAAAACGCCCTCGGGCACACGTGCCCGGAATCCGAAATTTTTTGAAGATAAAGATTACCCATGACCTTAGGAACTCAAATATATAATTTTTACTAAATTCCATACTCAATATGGTGGCTAAATTCCAAGTTTACTAATTTTCTAGGTTTTCCACCAAAACCTCAAATTTATACTAATTTAAATGCTCAAATCCATACATAGTTGATGTATTTAACTCAAAATAGGTGGGGATAACTTACCTTAACGTTGATGACGAAAATCCCTCTTGAAGCTCCCCAAAAATCGCCCAAGCCATGAAAAATATGAGAGATATGGCCAAATCCCGATTT
>NW_017704953.1:0-1190 GCF_001879085.1 Nicotiana attenuata | reverse complement strand
GATACTTAGTATTTAACGGTTTAACTATTACAACTNNTTTATTTCGTTGGTTCGAGATACGTAGTAGTAGTTGGGTTAGGACGGACGGACGACGTACGACGCCGCCTTAGTTTTCTTAACGTTAAGTTAGGAGTCCTACGTTTTTTACCTTTTTACGGTTTAGGTTTTGGTAAGTTAAGTTCGGAACCTAACCGTAGTTAAGTTTACCGAACTACGTTTGGTTAGAGGAAGGTTAGTTGTTACGAAAACCGAAAACCTTTAACGTTTACGGTTACCGGGTTTAAGGTTTGGTTTGGGTAGGTAAACGTAAACGAAGTAAGTAAGGGAAAGGAAGAAAGGGTAAGGGTAAAGGTAACTAACGTAGGTCGACGGTAGGAGTTTTTCGTTTTCCTTACCACCTTTTACGTTTTCCGTTGGTTTTACCCGGTTAACCCTAAATTAGTTAAGTTAAGTTGGTTCGGCCGACCAACGGACGGTCCTTTTACTTTTAAGTAAACGTTTTACCTTTTTTCCGTTTAGGGGGTTTAGGGGTTTTGGGTTCGTTTCGTTTAGTACTTCGTTGGTCGTTTTTCGTTTTTCGCCCTTTTTTTCCCTTTTTTTCCTTCCTTGTTCCCCGTTTTCCCCGGTTTTGGGTTAACGAAACTAGTTTGGTTAGTAATTTAAAGTTTAAACGTAACTACTTAACTTAAACCTAAACTACTTTTTTAACTTTTTTAAGTACGTTACCTTAACTAATTAAGTTACGTTACTTGTAAGTAGAGTAGTTCGCTAGCGTTGTTCGATACCCCTACCCCCCCCCCTCCCTTCCCCTTTCTTTTCACCTTTCTGTTTATATTGTCTTCTTTGAAACTGTGTGAGTGATGCAAGTGTGTTGGTCAACACATTAATGGCCCTGAAAAAAGGTTGATTAGTAGTGTTTAATGATAAACCTTCATTAATAGCATCTTTTCTAGGTTAGTACTTCTGTGTTTAATGAGGTCAAATTAGTTGTTAGGTGGAGTTCTCTTAAACACTTATTCCTCTTAACCATCTGCTTTATGGCATTAAAGATAGCTTAACTTTTCTATTGTGAGTGGCTGTTTTTACATTGAGCTACATTCAGTCTGTAAAAAAGGAGGAAAGAGAAGTGTGATTGAGGCTCTAATTGCTGAACTCCACTGCTCTATAAAGCCTTAATTATTTTTTAATTT
>NW_017704952.1:0-1190 GCF_001879085.1 Nicotiana attenuata | reverse complement strand
TTCGCGTTCGCGGTACCTTCCTCGCGTTCGCGTAGCTTTGGTCCTCTTCCTCTTCGCGTTCGCATCATTGCCCCGCATTCGCATAGTGTAATTTGGAGCTGAAGACTGTGCCTAATCTTTCCTCTTCGCGTTCGCGTACCTTTGCAAAGCCACCCTTCGCGTTCGCGAAGGGCAATTCTGAGCCATCGTATTTTTGTCTTCCGCGTTCGCGGGCCTGCTTCCGCGTTCGCGAAGTATAAATTGAGCAGCCTTCATTTTTCTTCTTCGCAAACGCGAGACATACTCCGCGTTCGCGATTCATTTAAAGCCTGAACAGTACTTAACATTCAAAAACGAGGTTTTTTGCCATTTTTAACAAAACTCAAGCTAGAGAGCTCGGATTTGGGAGATATTTCGAGAGCTTTTCAGAGTCATTGATTGGGTAACGATTCTAAACACCTTTTTGCTCATAACCCACTAATCTAATCACGAATTTCCCTTTTAATTTCGGAATTTTGATGAAAAATTTATAAAAAACTTCATAGACCGAATTTTCGAGTTTTGAGCGGGTGTTTGACCTCCGATTTGGGAGATTCTTATATGGTTAGACTTGTGAGAGTGCGAGGGTTCTGAAAATGTGAAAATTATTCGATTCCGAGGTGCTGGCCTGAAGGGCATTTTGGTCATTTTACCTAATTTCACGCCTTAACGTTGAATTAATTAGTAGAATCAGTTGCTTGCGATGTTATTTACAATGTGTAGTTGAATTGAGTAGATTTGGGCCATTTGGAGTCGTATACTCGTGGCAAGGGCGTGGTTTCTAGTTGATATTGAGCCGGTTCGAGGTAAGTGGCTTGTCTAACCTTGTGTGGGGGACCTTCCCCTTAGGATATGATATTTGGTAATTGAATGCCTTGTACGTGAGGTGACGAGCGTGTACTTGAGCTAATTGTTGAAAATCCGGCTTTACTTTAAATATTTAGACTGAGTTTCTTTCTCATTTGTTTTATTTTACTTGTAATTATAGCCTGTGTTAGTTTAGAGAAGCATGTTTAGTCGACTTACCTGCCTACTTGCTTAAATTTGCTTGTTTGTATTTCGTGAAGTATGTATGGTTAGAATTTACTGTTACTTGTTATGAGCTGACCATTTATTCCGATACTCTTGAGCTGTTATTGTGTGTTTAAATTTAGGACTACAGGACGGCATCC
>NW_017704951.1:0-1190 GCF_001879085.1 Nicotiana attenuata | reverse complement strand
AATCCGGCTCGTTGGATCTCTGACGACCTATCGACGGCCGAGGACGGCGGTAGACGAGTTGGCGGTCCGAGTGGGGGACGGTGAACAGAATGGCGAAGCCCCTTAGGACTTGTATTCATTTTGTTTTGCTGTATTTGGAGACGTAAATGGGTCCTTTTGTACATGTATTTTTGGATGATAATGGAAGTTATACTTTTGCTGTTATCTTTTTTTTTTGTACTTTATTTTCGGCCTTAATATTGTTGATGGCCTTAGCCGTGTGCGCAACTTCGACTGTCGTCGAGTTACTTGCCGTCATAGTCGAGTTGGGTCGACTTATCGACGTCGATGGCCTTAGCCATTATATCGTTGATGGCCTTAGCCATGTACGTAACTTCGACTGTCGTCGAGTTACTTGCCGTCGTAGTCGAGCTGGGTCGACTTATCGGCGTCGATGGCCTTAGCCATAATATCGTTGATGGCCTTAGCCATGTACGTAACTTCGACTGTCGTCGAGTTACTTGCCGTCATAGTCGAGCTGGGTCGACTTATCGACGTCGATGGCCTTAGCCATAATATCGTTGATGGCCTTAGCCATGTACGTAACTTCGACTGTCGTCGAGTTACTTGCCGTCATAGTCGAGCTGGGTCGACTTATCGGCGTCGATGGCCTTAGCCATTATATCATTGATGGCCTTAGCCATGTACGTAACTTCGACTGTCGTCGAGTTACTTGCCGTCATAGTCGAGCTGGGTCGACTTATCGGCGTCGATGGCCTTAGCCATTATATCGTTGATGGCGTTAGCCGTTCATACATTGGAGATGGCCGTAGCCGTTCATACACGTGGAGATGGCCGTAGTCGTTCGATACATTGGAGATGGTTGTGGCCGTTCATACATTGGAGATGGCCGTAGCCGTTCATACATTGGAGATCACGCTAGTCCAGTCCCTTTGTCATGCCAGTCGGGAGGACGTATGGAGTGGCTGGTATGATAAACTTGTTTCTCAAATATCTCCAGGTGTCCCCTCTGTCGCCTCGTTAAAAACCTCCCCGAGAAAACCCAATTGGGACAAAACCCGGGTAAGGGGAAAAGAGTGCTACTCGGGAGACGCCTTTCAAAAATGGAAATACTTGAGGTGGACAACGTTCCAATTGTTTTGGAGCGTCTTTCCTTCCATTGTTTCTAATTGAAATGCTCCATTACTTGC
>NW_017704950.1:0-1191 GCF_001879085.1 Nicotiana attenuata | reverse complement strand
ATACAGCTGCTGGGCCTTCTACATCTGCCATGCCTTCCGCAGCAGCCGGTCCTTCCAGCGAGACAGCTGACATCCTCCGTCTTCTAGACCATCTACATCAGTACTAGTGCCTACCTCATCCACATATCCACTCACTGCGCTGTGAGTCTCCTAGACATTGGCAAGTCTCGACAACTGGATGCAGACAACTACTTCAAAGTTGTCTGACATATCCAGTGCTATAGCAGCACAGTCTTCTGCCCCAGCAACATCACAGGTACCTCCGTTAATGGAGGAAACATTGAAGAAAATCCTGGACAATCAGAAGACCATCATGGATACATTGGTGGCACATGGGGGAGCTATTGAGAAGTTGGGAAAACAAGTGAAGAAGATGCAGAAATCTCATGCTTCAAAGAACTCGGTGGATAGATTGAGAAAAGAAGTGGCCAAGATAGCATCCGTTTTTTATGTTTAGGTAAAAATAGTAGTATTAATGAATAAAAAGGGCCAAACATGCTTCACTTGGTACCAACACATTTAACTATGGCGCTGACGAGGTATTGGGTCACACTTTCGTGGATGGGTTAGATGATGCCTCAAAGATGAATCTTGATTCAGCTTGTGGGGGTAGTTGCATGGCCAGACCGTACAGTGAAATCCAAATCTTGCTAAATAACTTCACTGCTAATGATCATAATTGGCAAGGTGAGGGTGATTCACGAAAGGCAATTAAGCAAAAATCAGCTGGATTACTTGAGCTCGACGACTTGTCAGCCATGAGAGCCGATATTGCAAAGTTGGCTAATCAGATGACTAGGATGACGATGCAGCAACCACAAATAATGCAACATGTACAACAAATGGCTATTTGCTGCGAATTATGTGGTGACAATCATATGAGTGACATGTGCCCTATGAATCCTGAATCCATATATTATGTAGGGCAGCAGAACAGAGGTCCACCGAATCAGCATGCACAATACGGGAATTCTTACAATCCAAATTGGAAGAATCATCCCAACTTCTCATGGGGAGGAAATCAGCAGAATCAGAATCATTATAGACCCCAAGGGAATTTCAATCCACCTCAGAAGCCACCCCAACAAATGGAAGAGAGTACAAATGATTTGCTAAAGAAGTTGTTGCTTGACAATCAACAACATCTGACTTTTAGTCACTTTATTACTTGACGACCGCGTATACTTGCGT
>NW_017704949.1:0-1191 GCF_001879085.1 Nicotiana attenuata | reverse complement strand
TCACATTACTCCCTGCACCTTGTGTGCAGATTCAGGTGTTTCCGAACCCGGTAGTGGGTGTTGATTGCTCAGTGGCAGAGTTATTGGAGTTAGCAAGGTAGCTGCCCGACGTTCACAGCACTGCTTTTCTCCCTCTTGTCTTCCTTAGACTGTATTTAGTATATTTTTAGACTCTTAGTTGTATTCAGACCTTAGTAGATGCTCGTGACTTGTGACTACCTCGATGTCGGGCTGGTGTATTTATTCCGCACTGTTCATTTTAGACTTATATTATGAGATATATGATTAATTAAAGGCTTAAAAATAATTTTTATTGATTAAAGGGTTAAATTCGGGAGTTGTGTCGGCTGGCCTAGTTTCACGATAGGCGCCGACCGGGTCGGTTTTAGGGTCGTGACAGCTATGCGTTAGAAATCATGAATTAAGTGTTTTAGTTGCTGGCTATGTATTAGAAATCATGTGATATATCTCTTTTCAGTATTTGCTTGTAGAAACTACTGCGGTACTTATTTTCTCCTCATGTAGTAGAAATCAGGATTTAGGATGTGTTATGTCTCATCATGTGTTTAAGTGAAGAAACTGTGACAAAATATAATACCTGGTTCAATGTCGATTCGGCTAGCATTTTGTTAGAATTCTTATGTTCAAAAGCGATTTTGTAGAGCTGGTAGCAGCTACAACATGTTAATTAAAATCCCCTTCCATATTGCAAACTCATCTTGAGGTAGAAACTTGTCTAGCTAATAAAAAATAAGGTATCTTTCTGAATTGAAAAACTACTTTTGTGACTCTCTGTGCCAATAGTTTTGTTAAAAGATGACTACTTAAGTTCATATATGGACTTTAGTGTGAAAAGGTTAGATAGCATGTGTTTAGATCATTTTTAATGAAGTTTCATATTTCTCTGCCACCAAGAAGGAGTATGTAGGTATATATATATGCTAGTTTAACTAGTTTGACTTTCAGATCTCAAATGAACATGGAAAATACTTCCCTTTCACATTATTTCGAAGAATGTGTTAAGTCTTAAGGCGACAAACCTATTAGCATACATAAACTCGCCATAAGTAGACAATTTTTTTTTTCTATATCTAAGTTCTAAGATATAAGACGGATTCATCTCGTGGCTTTTTGTTTCCATAATCGTTTCAGATTTTCTTTCGTCTAATTCTTGTTTTGTTTCTCTTTTTG
>NW_017704947.1:0-1191 GCF_001879085.1 Nicotiana attenuata | reverse complement strand
ATTTTAAACGGGTAAAATAATTAGGAAAGAGATTAATCAAACACTTTTTTCAAAGCAGTACAAGAGGGGTAAATACATAGAGGTTTATTTAAGGACAAGGTCTTGACAGTACACGGTTTGTGCAAATAAGGCAAGGGAATCAATTAACAGCTAGTAGATCAAAAATTGAAGATTTTGTATGAATGAACCAGGCCAGAAAGATGGGAAAGATTTTTTAACTTAAGGAAAATCAGTAACAATCAATTAGACTCATTAAAAGGAATTCTGAATCAATCACAAGTTAGAAAACCCTTTTGAAGAAAGATTCGTCATATATAAAAGCATACAGACACGTTAAACATGAAGAAATTTGTCATGTTATTCCATAGTAGAGTCTAGTGTAGGGGAATCAAAATTGTGTGCAAACAAAAGAAATTCACACTTAGTTCATAGACTCAGAGGTTAGTCTGAAAGAGTCAAGGGTTCTCAAACAGAACCCTAATCCAATCATATGACCAAACTCGGAGGAACCCCAAATTCTAGGGTTTCTACCTCGAGTCAAATACAGAGATGAGGAGGCAGCATGCTCAGAGATTTCTTTCGGAAACTCATGAGAAAGCAAGAGAATACAGTTGAAAGTTCTAAGCAAACAGAGTGAAGAAACTAATTCGAAACACAATGAGAGTACAAGAAACAGTAGAGAAAAACATGCTTAAACGTTTCTTAAAACAAGGTAAAGTAGAAGTGAAACAGTAAACCCTTAAGAATGTGGTAGAAGGATACAGTAGGCGAAGCATATCAAGTCATAGTAGAAGGCAAATAGCAGAACATAGTGGGAAAGCATGTGAAAACATAGCATAGAAACACAGTAGAAGAAAGAACGGAATATAAAAAACACAGTAGAAGAACATGCGTGATAAAAGGAAAAACCTAAGAACACAGTAGAAGAGCATGCGTGGTAGAAAAGAAAACACGAACATAGCGGAGACAAATACACACAAAGAAAAAGGGAAAGAAAAGTCAGAGAAACATTTGAACATTTTCAGGAAACCCTAAATCAGAAAGAAGTAATTTTTGAAAGTAATTTTTTGAAAGAGAAGTTGAGGAAATCGTTCAAAAACTCAAGTAGAGCACAGATATATAACAGATTTAAGAAAAAATCGGAGAAAACCTCGACTAGTTAGGGTTTCAGAAGAACCCTAGAATGAGAAA
>NW_017704946.1:0-1191 GCF_001879085.1 Nicotiana attenuata | reverse complement strand
CTCGGGGACTGAGCCCAAAACAGGTAGCCTATGTATGCTTAAGAGCGAAAGTACGTAAGAGCTTACGAGCCAATCCAATGAGCCCTGGGGCCACATCGCTATTTTGAGGATTCCTACCAACGCAAAAACCAGCTCACCTGGTCAAAATCAAGACAGAAAAAGATACGAAAGGAGTAAAGCCGCAAGGTTTTCTTTCATATACATGCAAAAACGCAATCTCTGTCTATAGACATGCTTCGAAACTGCTACATACAGATGGAAAACTCTATGTTCCCCCCAGGGGCTATGGCCTGCCGTCCTCGTCTTCGCTTTTTTCGGCGTCGAGCAAAAGAAACAGAGCATCACACTCGTCCGCCCTTGCTAGCGCCAATTCCTCTGAGAGGTCAAAGCCCCTAGCAGAGATCTCCTCAAGGGTCTTTCTTCGAGACTTGCAACGAGCATATCCTTCAATCCTCCCTACGCGGTCGAGGATCCTTCTCGGCTCAGCTTGAGCATCGGCACCATCCTTTGAGTAGATCGCCATCTCCTGGTCAGCATTAGTCCGGCTCATTGCAGTTTTTGCCCGGGCATCAATGATCTCAGCCCTGACTATTAATAGTAGTGCTAGCGTAAATAATGCTAAGAAGCCAAGGGGTGTGATCAGGGTGTACCTGAAGCATGGCGTGTATCTCTTGATGTGTTTTACTGATGAAATTTAATATTGACAAGGTTTCCATACCAAAGGATGACAATGCCTCCAACAAGTCCAATAGCAGAGACTTCAAGCATGTCAGTGAAGTAAAAGGAATCTCTAAGCTCTGCATGGTTAGCCATTTTTGTTCCAGTAGAGCAACTATGCAAGGGTTGTGCGTATGGAGTATCTCTCGAAAATTTCTCCTAAAGTCATTGTTATTAGCACCACGTATATTCCAGACAACTAAATTGATAGGGCTACTCATGTGAGCTTGATTGGTGGGGGGTGGTTGATCCTCTTGTAGTATCTGGGTTTGTATCCTCAGAGATGGGCTCAGAACCACTGCGAAATTCCCGCTTGCTTCTAGGATGGGAGGATGTATTGTTATGGAGCATTTGTAGAGGGCTACTGGACATTTGAATACGTATTTCTTGTCCCCTATCTCCTAAAAGAGCATGAGGGATGCTTCTCTGATGCTTGAAATTTTGGTGAACAATCCCCTGCGATGAGGAACTATT
>NW_017704945.1:0-1191 GCF_001879085.1 Nicotiana attenuata | reverse complement strand
GGTTTAACTGATTTTACTAGTTGATTTACTGGTTACTCTATGATTTCATACATGTCGTAGTTGTTATACTCTTCCCCCTTCTTGCATGTCCCTTCCTAGTTTGTATGTTATCATTCTATGTTGTTATTGCTGCATTTATTGTCTTTAAAACAGTTCTGCAGTTTACTCTTTCCTTAAGTATTTCTAACTCTGGAACTCCTTTTATGGTTTATACTCATGATTCTCTTAAAACTTATTTCTAAACTGATTGCAGTCTGTACTTTCCGACATTAGACTACTTTTCTAGAACCAGTACTTTCTACATCACTCTCTTAAAATACCTTAAGTTCTGACAATTGGATCCAAGTTGCCTAATGTGAGCTTTCTGTCTAAGCGTATGTATCGAACCAGTCCGCTCACTGCTTAATTTTTAATTTTAAAGACCAAACCAGTATGTGTAAAGGCATGCTAAACTATATGTTATCTGATTTACGGGGTTTATGTGAGTCTTACCTGTTTGTCTGTTCATTCCCCCTACTTGTTACTTGTTTTTGAATGTCGATTAGAATTTTTTTCCTTTAAACTCCATAAAGGCCCCCATCCCTTTCTTCCCCTTTTAGGATTAGAAGTCCTAATGCCCCGGGACTAATAGCTTGGGACGGGTAATAGCATGCAATTGGCAAACGATACCATTCCGTGCTCCAATACCTTAACGGGGTGGGAAAGGGTAGACATGGAGATGATGATTACACGATAACACTATGCGTACAATTGAGTACCAGTGTTGTGCGAATGATCCATGTAATATATAAACCTAGGACCTACCCCCCCCCCCCTCTTTATTAGTTTAACAATTTTTTGAATCTTAAAAAGTTGTTGCACTTTCGACTTCTGTTTTTCACATAATTTTCAGATTGTTCGCACTAAGTACTTGACTTCTTCCTACTTGCACTTTTAACTAAACTGCTCCTTCCCTAAAATTCAGTACTTTTTTTAACCTTTTGTGCTCCTTATTTGTAATAGTTTTCTCGTATTTGCAATGCTTGCTTGTTTACTTGTTTGTTTGCATTCAAAGTCACAATTGTAGCATGGCCGGGAACCACACTAGTGGATCTTGAGGGGTGCCTAACACCTTCCCCTCGAGATAATTTCTAGCCCTTACCCAAACTCTGGTTCTTCATCTCAAATTCTTCCTTAAAGTGTCCTAATGCA
>NW_017704944.1:0-1191 GCF_001879085.1 Nicotiana attenuata | reverse complement strand
CAGGTATACATGGATATACATGTGATAACACAAAATTGAATACAAATATGGTACATATGTGATACACAATATACACATGGATTTTGAGTTGAATTGTCATATTTGAAAGTAGAAAAGGACGGAGAAAATGACACTGTATAGCAGTTCTTAAAATAATAATCAAAAATACATATTTTTGTATATTGCCTTTGTGTGTATATATTTCTATATGTTATGTACCAAAAATATACAAATTTTACATAATCTTGTGATTATTGAATATAAATAGTTTCGGCCACATGAATGATCTCCGTCAAAAAGGCTTTGTTTAAGACTAGGAGTGGCAAACGGGCAGGGCCGGTCGGATATGGTACGGGTCAAAAACGGATCAATCATCCGACCAGACCCATATTTAATACGTATAAAAAACGGGTTAACGGGCGGATAATATGGGTTACCCATATTATCCATGACTTCTTGTATATGATCACTTTTGGGAGAATTCGTAGTCTCTCTAACTTGAGGAACCACCAATTTGAGGCTTTACAAATGTAAAAGTTAGACCCATTGGTTATCCATTTTCTAAATGGATAATATGGTTCTTATTCATATTTGACCCGTTTTTAAAGAGTTCATTATCCAACCCATTTTTTAGTGGATAACATGGGTGATTTACTGTTTTCTTTGAACCATTTTATCACCCCTATTTAAGACCCACACAAATGTTGAAGTCCACAAGTAGACGTTTCGTTAATGCAACAATTAGGTCATGAATTGTAGTGCCAAAAATACACAAAAAGTGTGACAAGAATGCCTTTAAGCGAATGGAAGATGTCGTATTTTGCTGTATAAAGATTTGTGACATAAACGAAAAAAGTGGTCAAATTTTACTAAAGGCAAATTTTTGTTTTCCCTTTCTTTGTTTTCTCCCTTTTATGAGGGCACAAAAAAGAAAAGAAAAGAAAAGAAAAAGATATAGCGGAGTTTATATATCCAGTTCTCTTCGTTCTGTAATCAGAGCATTCACATATGAAAGTAATATTGTGGAGGCTGATTACGACATTGGGAGAATATGGTGGTTGTTAATTGGACAACCACCATATTGCCATTTCCCTTCTATAAATAGGATAATGAATCCCTTTATGTAAAGGAATCTGATGCATTCACATTAATTTCTAGTGGTTTTTATGATTCCTTTTCGTAATTTTGATG
>NW_017704943.1:0-1191 GCF_001879085.1 Nicotiana attenuata | reverse complement strand
CCCACCGAGCAATCACAATTCACAAACAATAGCACAACAACAATAATTTACAAGGAGAACAGCAACAAGTTTCAGGAATAATCAACAGCAAATCCCAATAACAACAGCAACACATCTCAAAGAACAACAACACAACTCACACAGAGTTTATATGACTATCAATGCCATTTCCGTCTTTTTCAACAGCCCGTTGTACCATTTAAATCACAGCAATAATTTTCCACAGCTAGGCACAAAGGATGTTACCACAGTTATTTCAATATCACCAATTTCGATTCCTTTCCATCATTTATTCCACAGCTCTTACCACATAACACATTCGCAATTACAACTTGGTTTATTGCCATTTACTTACACAACCATATCGGACGTCTTAACCAACAACATTTAAGGCACAACATTGACATGAATTCACAAATGGTTTACACAAGAAAACACATACTACTCACATAAGTTCAACTTCACAACTAATCCATGAAGATATCACATACCAAGTATTTGGACACCGAGCATGGAGATTTTACAAAGGTTAAAGTTAGCCATACATACCTGGAGTTGAATCCCTTTTTAATTTCTACTTCCAATTCACCGAAATCTAGCAACGGCAATATAGTGCACAAATTAATACTCGTAACTTAGAATTCAAGGTTCAAAACCACTACCCTAACATACTTAGGTTATCAATCCCTTCTTTGCATAAGTCTTTGCTCCCACCCAATTACCCCCACTAGGTTTCAGGTTTTAATAAACACGCATGCACAATTTTTGCCATTATTTCCAAGAACCAATGCATGAGACTACCCCCCCCCCCCCCTTAACTTTAAACCTGAAATTCAATGAAAAGGGTTAGGCATTTTACCTGCAAGAGAAAGGGGATGAAGATAAGTTTGAGATTTCCCAGCCTGGATAGCTTTGAAGAATCAAATTTTGGAGGAGATGACTTTCTCTCTCAAGACCCTCTCTTCCTCTCTCTTATTTTGTGTAGAAGATTGTTAAAGAATGAGGGGTTGGGTGTTTTATTACAAAAGGGGTCGGGTTTTAAAATTTAGAAAAATAGAAACCGAGCAAGATCTGCGGTCGCATTCTGCGATCGCAGAGTTGAAATGCGGTCCGCAAATTGGACCGCAGAATTGCCCCCAAAACTCTGAGGATTCTGTTTGGGTCTGCGACAGGAATGCGGTCCGCATTCAT
>NW_017704942.1:0-1191 GCF_001879085.1 Nicotiana attenuata | reverse complement strand
TCACCAAAAACTCATTCTCTTGCGTTTTACCCCTAAGGATATTGTCACAAACAGCATACGAAGACACAAGTTACCCCCTCATAACTCACAAAATCCCTTAGGCAATAACTCCCATATCACTTCAATTCCTACCTCCGTACCCCTTAGACGCCTACTCTGGACCGACGGCACATCACTCCCCATCCCAAGCCATGGACTTAGACCTAAAGAGACCTACTAAAAAGCTCAACACCCTCATTAATGCATAACTTAGGTAGCACACAATCCTTAGCCCCCATTCTGCCCATGAAAGATACCAATCTCACACAACAAATCCCTAGTACTAATCAAACTCAACCCTTGTCAAACTCAAGTCAAACCATCATTAATGTACAAGACACCCTAAACCCTAGGAAGGACAAGTCTCTAGTACCACAAAATGTACCTCACACTCCCTTATTAGACCAATACCAAACGGATTGCTTCACTGAGGAACTCAAAGCAAAAACATCCCACAATCTTAGCAAGAACAACCTGAACAATGCCAAGACTTCCCCTCAACCAAAACAGGAGACACCAAAGGCCAAGGAGGAATGTATGAACAAGACCACAAACCCCTCCACAACCCCAAACACCACTCATCTTCACCACAAGGCCAATTCAACCGAACCATACCCCCCAATCATGGTTGGAATGGGGCCTCATGGGTCATGCACTAAACATAAATCTCCAACTAGAGGGGAGGGATCTCATAATACAAATAGGGGATCCCTCATACTTGGCCCAAATTGTGACGGAAGGAATGCAAATTGGCATGAACAATGTGATGATGGGACCATGGTTGAGTCTCCAACAGCCCATGCTCATGAATATGGGCCCCCACCCCTCACCTTGGAGCTCCCATGCAGTACACCAACACCACACACCCATGCACCACCCAAACCTACCCATTTACCCTCCCCATGCAAACCCTCAAACCTCATTCCCCTACATGGTTGCTGCCCAAACACAGCCACTATCACAGCCCAACAACAACACACCCTCAACCCCACTGCCCAGGACATCACCCCGCTCCACCCTTCAAACATCGAACCAAACTCAAACACCATCTCCAACCCCACAAAACCAGATTTCGAACGTGATGGAAGAGGAGGGAGAAGAGGAAGAAATGCCAACGGAAAGAATAGTGGAGCACGGAGTGTTAAGATACCC
>NW_017704941.1:0-1191 GCF_001879085.1 Nicotiana attenuata | reverse complement strand
GTTCAACAGCGTAATTAAGAAACATGGCACAACAATAATTATCAAAGAATAAGAAATTCAATAGTTGCACGGCATTACCCTTCGTGCTTTTACTCTCAATCTCACCCAAAGCAATCAAATAAAATGTACGGCATCACCCTTCGTGCTTTCCCTCACATAGCTCTCATCTCACGGCACGGAATGACCCTTCGTGCAAATATAATCAAATCAGAGCACGGAATGTACCTTCGTGCATAAATAGTCAAAACATAGCACGGCATGACCCTTCGTGCAAATATAATCAAGAATAGCACGGAATGACCCTTCGTGCAAATATAATCAAGAATAGCACGGAATGATCCTTCGTGCAAATATAATCAAGAATAGCACGGAATGACCCTTCGTGCAATTTCACTCTTCCTCACCCAAATAACAGTCACAACCAAACGGGCAAGGGGAATAAACAAGTAATATGAACTGTCCCAGCAAGGGAATAACACAAATAACAACCAAGTCCCGGCAAGGAAACAATAACAATATCTTTCACAACCCGGCAAGGGCAATACTCACTGTAATCAAACCATCCCGGCAAGGGATTAATCACAACTCTTTTCAATACGTTCATCTCTTACTCAATGGTATTTAACACTCGAGCCAATGCTCCAAAATATTAATATTTCACAACTTATCCTCCGACTCTTCACATTTGCAGAAAAATATTTTTGTAGCTTAGAAGAGTTCCAAATTATCTCATAAACAAGTACAAACAAAGACCCACGGTCATGCTAGACTCCGGTGTATAGACACTCGTCACCACGCTTATACACCGTACTCGATCAATTAGCAAATAGCATTTATGATACTCTAATCCTATTCTCTCAAGCCAAAGTTAGATCAAACACTTACCTCGGTCCGAAAATAGCAATCAAGCCTCTAACACCGCCTTTCCTCTAGAATTCGACTCCGAAACAATGATATCTAGTCATAATTAATTCAATAATATCAAATGAGGCTCAACAACATAATCCCATAGCCTAGAAATGAATTTCCTACCATTCTTTCAAAAACTAGCAAAATCCGACACCGGGCCCACATGGTCCAAACTCGAGGCTCGGACCAAATTCCAATCACCCATAACCCCCACGGGTTCAAATATATAAATTGTTTCAAGATCCGACCCCAAATTGAGGTTGAATCGCCCAAAACTTTTCA
>NW_017704940.1:0-1191 GCF_001879085.1 Nicotiana attenuata | reverse complement strand
CAGCAAGTTTTTGCAAAAATATTAATCCACATAAGCAAAAGAGAAAAAACATACCACCAAAACAGGTTTAAACAAAAATATTAGTCTGAAAAACACATCCATCACAGCGACGCAGAAAGTAAGTAAGAGTGTTGCAAATCGCCTCCTTCAACTGTTCAAAGCTGGTATTGGCAACAATACTCATTCCATCCAGCCTGTCGTGCACCTCCTTGAAGGCTTTAACCACATTCTCCCTTACCCTTTGCACAGCTACCCTGATTTTAGACACATCTGGCCCTGTTACCTTTGAAATAGCATGAATAGCATCCACAGTCGACTAAGTGGAGGACAGAAGAGACTTGATGTCTAAGAGTTGGGAGTCAATGGAGCTGAGCTTTTCACTTAGGTTGGCAGGAATGGGAGAGGGTAGAACAGCAGACGAAGGCTTGGTTTCCACAGGAGTTTGCTTTGCATCACTTTCACCCTTCTTAACCCAGGTACTCTTGACATTCATATACCCCATATTCGAGAAGGCTCTAGAGTTGTAGCACTTGAAAACAGGAACAAAGGGGTAGTCTGAAAGCGGAATTTGATGAGCTTCCAGAATGTGGGTGATGGCCATACCGAAAGGAAGACTGGTTGGATCTTCAGCACTCTCAATCATAAAATTTGTGACCCAGGAGGACAGCTTGATTTTGAGTTTGGAGATGAGACAGTAGACAAAGAAGGTGTCCCTTTGAGAGAGGGTTGAGAAGGAACCAATTCTGGGGAGAAGAGTGGTTGCAACAATGTGGGCAATAACCCTAGTTTCAAAGCTCACATCACTAGGCCCTAATTGACTGGGATGAGTTTCAGAGGGATTTTCAGCAATACACGGTTTAGCCTGGTCAAAGGTGATTTCAAAATTCTCAGGCCAGACATTCTTAAAGAGGGTAGGGAAACCAGAGCAACGACAGAAGAAAAGAGAATCGAACAGACCACAATCAAGAACAATGCGTTTACCAAGAACAAGAGTTTCAAGCCTATCAGGTTTGCTAGAACAAAGATTAGCATAAAACATACGGACAAGGGGTTCATACACTTTGGTCCTAAGAGTTTTTTGAAAAACAATGATGCCAAGTAATTTCTCAAAGAACAAAATCTTCCTCAACAATGTTTAGTAAAATATCAGCTAATTGGGCAGAAATGCCAACAAAAGCTAATTCTATGTCA
>NW_017704939.1:0-1192 GCF_001879085.1 Nicotiana attenuata | reverse complement strand
GGCCATATGCTAGATGGATTTGGAACAGCTTAAATGTTCCAAAGCACTGTTTCATTGGATGGCTGATCATGAAGCAGAGATTACTCACAATGGATCGCTTGTTTATAATAGGGGTGGGCCAAGAGAAGACATGTCTCCTATGTGAAAGAGCATATGAAACAATCCAACACTTGTTTTTTGAATGTAAATACTCAAGCAGAATACTGGAATAGTTATGCAAATGGCTGAAGGTTAAAATAAACAAAGCAGATCAGAACAATATATGGAGGAAGATAGGAAGATGTATCAAAGGAAGAATATGCAGGAAGTTTGTAGTATCCATCATCATAGCAATCATGTATGGGATCTGGAAAGCTAGAAATGAGGCATTGTGGAACAAAGCAATACCAATTCCAGAAAAAATGTGGCAAGAAATCAAGGAAGACAACAAATATAGAGTGCAGGAAATAACATATAGCAGGAAAAATAGGAAAGAAAAGGAATGGATAAATACATTGTATAGATAGTATACTAGAGAGCAAACCTACCTAGTAGGAATGCATAGAAGTAAGCTTAATGAGATTAGCTTATAGTCATAACATGATTACTGAGTTGTAAATGTTTTGTCAGGGGAAGATTAAAATTTTTCTTTTACCCCAAAAAAAAAAAAAATTTATCAAGGGTAAGGAAAGTTCTCTATCTTGTGGACAAGGTAAAGAGGGTATTGTCCGAAAACTTTAAAAGCTTAGGCAACTTATGTGAAATTTACTCTGAAGAAGTTGAACTTATCGAATGTATTTCATGGGTTATATATCGTTATAGCATAAGAGACCATAGTGCAGTCACTATGATCAAATGCAAGATTAACTAATTCTTGCACTAGTGCATGCTGAACATTTATTAAACAAAAACTTTTAGGTTGAAATATAAGCGGACAGATGCTTGTCTCGGTAAATGGTCAAGCAATAATTTAATTGAAAGACAGATCAACGCAGGAAATATCGATCTCTCTTACTATTACTCACTATGTTTAGTTTATGCAATAATATTTGAATGAGTATGGAGTTTAAGAAAAAAAAAAGATTTAATTTAAAATATTATTCATATATTTGTGTGATTATAATACATCTAATTAAGGATATAATATAAATTTAGTGTTAAATTACTTCTCTCTCTCTCTCTCTATATATATATATATATATATATATATATA
>NW_017704938.1:0-1192 GCF_001879085.1 Nicotiana attenuata | reverse complement strand
AACAATAACTCACTTCATAAATAACTAAAAATCATTCAATACATAAGCACAACAAGGTATTTAATCCACACTTTAAAAATGAATATTTCCATAAACAAGATTTAAGTGTTGAATAAAATATTACACACTTGGATATACAATACAAAGCAAGGATATGAAGAAAGCAACATAAATGGGTAAGAAATTCTCAACCAAAAGCTTCAATCTTCAAGACCAAAGTGTGTGTGCAAAGCCCTAGCTTCCAAAACGTGTTCTCTCTAGCCCTAAGAACTGAAAATAAGCCAAATGATATGCCCAAGATATTTTACAAATGAGCCTAATCGGGTATTAAATGGTTTGGGGATCAAAAGTGTGAAATTCCATAATTGCCCATGCCTGAAGCACGATCTTCGCAATTGCGAACAAAAGTTCGCAATTCCCAAACTTGCCCAGACTGCTCAGGTTCGCATTTGCGATGAGACCTTCGCATTTGCGAAGATTGACTATCCAGGTTGACTTCGCATTTGCGTAGTGGTCTTCGCATTTGCGAACACTGCCTATTCTTGCTGAGTTCGCATTTGCGAACTCCTCTTCGCATTTGCGAAGACTGACCTTTATGGATGACTTCGCTTTTCCCAAGCTCTGGTCGCATTTGTGACCCCTGAGGGCACTGCCTAGATTTTTCTCTCTTTTTGGCTTCTTTTGACTTGTTTTCACTTGGTTTCTTCACCATTACTTCTAAATCACAATCACCCTGTAAAATAGAAGGAAATGACATTAAATACATGATTTTATCACTCAAACACAACAAATGTATAGGTTTAAAGGCAAGATAAGTTGGTAAAATACCAATTTATCACACCCCAAACTTGAACTATTGCTTGTCCTCAAGCAACGAAAACGACAAAATCTCTTCCCAAGTGGCTAAATCAACCTCATATCCTATCACACCAAGCCAAAAAGAAAGTCTATGATGACGTCCAAATTCACTACTAAAAAGTAATAGACACGGTCGCATGCAATATAATTTACCCAACTATGAGTCGGGGTCGAATCCCACAGAGAACAATGTGTAGGCGATTAGGAATGTAAGAAAATTATCGCTTATCGCAGTGCCATACAATAAGAATTTGGTTTTGAAAATGTTTATATCTAAATGCGGAAATGTAAACTAACCTAGAAAGCAAATAAAATGATCAATGGCTACAGTATG
>NW_017704937.1:0-1192 GCF_001879085.1 Nicotiana attenuata | reverse complement strand
GATCGCGAACGTCGATTGAATTGAACAGGACATCCATGGCTCGCCGGGAAACCCTCTCTCTTCCTCTCTACAATGTAGAGTGATCTGTAAATGTGACCCGTCCAACCGGTTCCGGGTATCTTCCGTTTTTCTTTTTATACTATTAGTTGTACTCGCGCTCGGGTCAGTATTAAAAAATATTAATTAAATTAAATTATGATCGGACTTGTTCGATCCTATTAGATTGTATTGCTTTAATAAAATTTAATTGTCATCTTACTTGTCAATACGATATACCCAATAATGAAATCTCTATTAAATCAAAGGTATTAGTGAATATTTTTTTTATTATATTAACCAATATTTAGTATTCGCTTTCTTTTTGTCATATATGAGAAGATTTATAATTTATTACTATTGAAATATTTTTTTATTTTAAATTTTATTTTGTTGTTCTTAATCATATTATTTAAATTTTAATGAACAAAATGTCTGTTAAACTAACGGGACTTATACAGGGAGCGCATTGAATAACTTTTTTGTTATGTATTTTTCTTTATTACATCATCTAATATTTAACATTATTACATTGTTAATAGAAAGTTTTGTCAGCATATTACTTTATTCAATATTTTTCTCTGAAAGTTTTTTTATGTTTTTATTTTAGTTTTATTTATTTTGTAATAATTTTAAAAAGACAACTTGAAATTAATCCCCAATTTGAATTGGTAATTTATTATTTTTTTAATTTCGGTATTTATTTTAAATTAAAACTCCAACTTGAAACTACATCCTGATTCGAATGGTTAGTTTTTCTTCTCTTTCTTTCATTTTTTTTTATAGCTAATTTTTTTTTGCTTTTTTATTTTAAGATAATTTATAAAATCCAACTTGAAACTACTCCCACCCAATTTTAATGGGTATTTATTATTTTATATATTTAATTTTCGTTTTTAATTATATTTAATTATAAAATATCTATATTTATTAATTTATTATTTTCATTCTGTATATATATTTAAATTCAAAAATAATAACCAATAATTATCGTTCTATATTTATATTTATTATTTTTATTTTTTATATATATTTAAATTCAAAAATAATAACCAATAACTTTTGTTCTATATTTTTCTTTATTTTATATATATATATATATATATATATATATATATATATATATATATATATATATATATATATATGTGGTAAT
>NW_017704936.1:0-1192 GCF_001879085.1 Nicotiana attenuata | reverse complement strand
ATGGGCTCCTGATTACTGTCTTCCTTTGAACATTGCTGCTTTCCCTTTAGTTCTCCAGGTGGGCGCCTGATTTCCAATGCTTGAATTGTATTCCTTACCTCTGAAACTTGAATTGTTTTCCCTTGAAACTTGAACTGTCTTCCCTTGTTCTCCAGGTGGGCATCTGATTGCTGAAACTTTCTGTGTTCCCTTGTTTTCTATATGGGTGCCTGCAATCAAAACAAACAAAACAAACGAAATTTTCTGCCCCAGTTTGCACTTGGAAGATTTGTGAGTTGTTAGAAAAATTGTAAACCACTTATACTATTGATGCAACGATGAGTAAACTAAAGAGTAGACTAGGATTTGCGTCTCCTATGAGTAAAAACAAAAAACTTTGACTTGCAAATGCGTCTGCTAAAAATAAAACCTGAATAAACCAAACTGGGAAGTGCGTCTCCTAGGGGTGAAACTTGAATGAACCAAACTAGGAAGTGCGTCTCCTACAGGTAAAACTTCAATAAACCAGACTAGGAAGTGCGTCTCCTCGGGCCGAACTTAAATGACTCAAACTAGGAAGTGCGTCTCTTAGGGGTGAAATCTCAATTTAGGAAGTGCGTCTCCTACAGGTGTATCATGAAAGACCCAGACTAAGAAGTGCGCCTCCTAGGGGTGAAACTTCAATGACTCAAACTAGGAAGTGCGTCTCCTATGAATAAACTCTCAATTTAGGAAGTGCGTCTCCTAAAGGTGTAACTTCAATGACTCAAACTAAGAAGTGCGTCTCCTATGAATGAATTCTTAATTTAGGAAGTGCATCTCCTATGGGTGAAACTTCAATGACTCAAACTAGGAAGTGCGTCTCCTATGAATGAACTCTCAATTTAGGAAGTGCGTCCCCTATGGGTGAAACTTCAATGACTCAAACTAGGAAGTGCGTCTCCTATGAGTGAACTCTCAATTTAGGACGTGCGTCTCCTATGGGTGAAACTTCAATGACTCAAACTAGGAAGTACGTCTCCTATGAATGAACTCTCAATTTAGGAAGTGCTCTCCTATAGGTGAAACTTCAATGACTCAAACAAGGAAGTGCGTCTCCTATGAGTGAACTCTCAATTTAGGAAGTGCGTCTCCTATGAATGAACTTAAATGAACCAGACTAGGAAGTGCGTCTCCTAGGGGAAAATCTCAATTTAGGAAGTGCATCTCCTAA
>NW_017704934.1:0-1192 GCF_001879085.1 Nicotiana attenuata | reverse complement strand
CAACTTTTAAACTGAGAAACAGCCCAGAAAAGACCCTTAAACTTAGTAACTTCAAAGAAAAAGGATCCCAGGAATCAACTTCAATACTCTTATGATTTTGAAAGGTTTTGGTTGCAGAGAATGCACTCACAAAGCTGACCACTTTCAGCTTACTATTAAGTGTTTAGATCCTATTTTTACTCTCAAAGTTGCCTCTTTTTAGTGTATAAGAGATGTCTTTTTCAAGTGTGTTCAAGCAAACTTCAAAGATGTTATCGAAGTCTCTCCTTTTTTAGAGTGAAAGATGTTCTTTTTATAGGGGGAGGAAAGGCCTTGGGAGAGATTTTTGTTTGGCTAAAAATCTGTCCAAAATGATAGATTTTTGACCAAAAATCTGTTCAAAACCAGAATTTTGGTCAATGAACAGTTTTTCTTACCAATTGTGGACAGAATTTTGGAGTATTGTACTCCAAAACAGTCCGCAACAGTAAAAGCAACCAAACCAAAACACGATTTGAATCTAGCAAATACCATCTAGTTAAACATGAAAGGATAAAACAAGGTAAACTAACAGAATTGATCATGTTTCCCAGGATATGCCAATCAAAACGGATAACACGACTAATACAAACAATACTAAACGAGTGCATATTAACAAAAAGATTTAAACTTTGAAACAAAATGCATAATTCAAACTAATATACATGAGTCGAAACCAACACTTAAAACTACCTATAAATGATATAAACAAATTGAATCAAAACTGAAACTAATTGAAAAATATTACCCAATTACGTGAGATTTAAACAAGACGGAAACTAAAATACGATCCTAGTCTTAATAATAGAACCAAAAATCAGAAAAAATAAAGAAAAGGGATAGGGTTATACCAAACGAGGGAAGTCGATGCCAAATCGAACGAGGAGATGCCGAGGACAACGAGTCGTGACTGCCCGACCTTGAACGGGCATTTCTTTCTTGCACACGCCAAAACAAATGAGTTCTAGCGTTGTGCTAAAGAGAAACGAGCGTTTTTGGTCGGGAATAGTCTAAAATGAAGGGCCACTGATTGTCGTGGGCGGTCGAGGCAGTGGCGAGCGATGGTGTGGCGGGCAGCGGGGTAATCGGGTCGGCAGTGATGGGATTTCGGGGACATAAGTCGGAGATATGGAGTGAGGAGGAGAAGAGGAGGAAATGGTGTGATTTCGGCGGA
>NW_017704933.1:0-1192 GCF_001879085.1 Nicotiana attenuata | reverse complement strand
TTACCCCTTTGTGCTACTTTGAAAAGTTTTATTAAATTTCTTCCTTAACTCGGCTTTTACCGCGAAATCAAAATCCCTTAACCAAAGGGAGACTGATTTCAATGATATATTCCTTGCCTTTCTTACTTGTTTCTCTGCACTATAAAAAGGACTGCCCCTCTGCACTTTTACACACGACTTCATTCTTCACACCATTAGTCTTTAAAGTACTTGCACACTTGCAATACTATTTTGAATTCGATATTCTGCTTTGCTTGGGATCTTTTGGAATTGCTTTGCTTGCAACCTGGCCTTTTCAAGACTACCGTTTTTTTACTTATTTCTTCTGAAACTGGTATGTTCTGAGTTAACATTCCTGCCTCAACCCTATGTGTTTACTTACAGTTTCTGCAATCTTGTTTACTTTGTTGCGCATGATTCAATGATTTATGCTAATATGTTCCTTCCTTGCATCTGTTTCTATTGTAAATCCCTACCCCCCATTCTCCTCTACGTGCCTGAGTTAAGGTTCTTGGCCTGGCAGTACCCATATTACTGCCCAGGTCAGAACCTGATCCTCAATGGATCCTAACTCCCAAGTTTTGACTGACAGTCTGGTCAGGGGTGTGCCAGCATTCCCAATTGCTGGGCATGACCACCAGCCTGCCATGGCTGTCCTTAATTCCCCCCTATGCACTTACACTTATTCTTAGACTCTTAAGTTCTGCCCCCCCTCTTATGAGCCTTGCTTTGGGACCTGGAGCTCCCTCTGAACTTGGACATTCGAGGGCTGGCTATTCCACACTGCACCATAATCTTAATTCTGCAATATAATTGGGTGTAAGCACTGCCTGGAGTTTATAAAGATCCTTGGAACTTTGACACACATAAAAGATGAGAAAGGCTTTTGGAAATCTGATCCTAGAAGTTGGTTTATCTCATATTGTTGGACTTTGAGTCTGAATTAGGCTGTTTGGTTGTAGCTGGAACTTCTGATGTAATTTTACTTTTCTTTCTTTTGATTTATTCGGGTCTGTAATAATTTGTAATAACTATTGGGGATGGTTCGTGGAAAGGGATGGGGATGAATGTATGAAAAAGGGTAGAAAACATGCCTATAGGTTATTTATTTCTGCATTCTCATCTTAGAAAACATGCCTATAGGTTATTTATTTCTGCATTCTCATCTTAGAAAATATGCCTATAGGTTATT
>NW_017704932.1:0-1192 GCF_001879085.1 Nicotiana attenuata | reverse complement strand
CATAGTCAGAGTCTTCCCTGCGTGCCTAACATCCACTCCGTCAGTCGAGTGCCTTGCGGCGCCTTTAACGATGAGAGAAGGCGATACCGAAGAGAATAACTCAAGGGCACTGGCTACTCCATCAACTCAATTTCGTTGCGTAAGTGAGGATGCCAGTCATCATAGTCTGAACTTTAAATCTTTCGTAGGCTCATCTCGTCGATTGGCATTCCGATCCTGGTCATTCATAGATAGTCGGCGCTTTTAGTCATAGGCTATCGCCCATTCCTGATAGCCGCAGCTCTGACCCGTTCCCTATTCCATTAAAGAATGAATGGGAATTGATCTGACAACAGCTGGGCAAAATCCATCTCTTTCCATCTCTATGTTCGCTAAACTTGCTTCCTTTCTTGCTTTCATGAAGCCGACCTTAACAGACATCTCTTCCATTTTCGTAGATGGAAGATCCGGTGAATCAATTCAATTAGATGCCGCTTACCTAGATGCGGTGCTTGTCCCTCGAAGCGAAGGTAAAGACCAAGACATTGGGGATTCTGAATCTGACCGCACTTTCCTCAGGTCGAACGGCTATCGATCCTGGCCCGATGAGAAAAGGGTTGAACTCATACTTGCCTTAACCTAATCTACTTGGATCCCGGATTCCATTCCATTTCCATTAAGGCATTCATTCCCTTCATGTAAAGGAAGAGTTCAACAGAAGTCATCTCTCTGACACTGGCTGTTCTTTCTACCTAAACTTGCGGCTTCTTTCATCAAAGATAGGTGTGAGCTAATTTTCTCGCTAAACCCGTCTCTGATCTTCTCTACTGTTTTGGCTGCTTTCTTGGGTGTAAGGTTCCTAATGTTCTAACTCAGAAAGTATAGTCGTTCTCTCTTCCTGACCCTTCGGCCAAGCCGCTTTGTCTGTTCATTGGATTGATGTCTGATAGCTTTTCCTTCTCCCCAACCGCTGTCATGTCCCGCTACGCTAGTTCTACTGTGCTTTCCTTCCTTGGCCTAAGAAAGAAGGCTAGTCACTTCCCTTATTCATAGGGGCAGCCCCTTTTCTATCGAGTAGTCACTCTTGGCCTCTTTCTGTCCTGACTCGGAAATGAACCCGATGGTCAATCTTTCCCTGGCTTGAGAGGTTTCATTTCAGGTTAAGCAGGGGATCAAGACTCTAATGCTTTCATTCCTTCAGCTTCAGATAGGT
>NW_017704931.1:0-1192 GCF_001879085.1 Nicotiana attenuata | reverse complement strand
CCGTCACCCGTCACCACCATGGTAGGCCACTATCCTACCATCGAAAGTTGATAGGGCAGAAATTTGAATGATGCGTCGCCGGCACGATGGCCGTGCGATCCGTCGAGTTATCATGAATCATCGCAGCAACGGGCAGAGCCCGCGTCGACCTTTTATCTAATAAATGCATCCCTTCCAGAAGTCGGGGTTTGTTGCACGTATTAGCTCTAGAATTACTACGGTTATCCGAGTAGTAGATACCATCAAACAAACTATAACTGATTTAATGAGCCATTCGCAGTTTCACAGTCTGAATTTGTTCATACTTACACATGCATGGCTTAATCTTTGAGACAAGCATATGACTACTGGCAGGATCAACCAGGTAGCATTCCTCATTGACGCCGGCGTCGCATGAGCATGGCCGACCCAAAGGGCACGTCCAAGTCCAAGACGAGCACGGCCGTCATTCGTAAGGAGCATTCTTTGGGCAGATAGGAGCCAATGAAGACCCCATGCCCATTGCGTTTACCGAATCCGAGAGTCCGAGCATACTAGTCCTGGACCAAGCCATCGCAGGGCGAAGCAAGGACGACTTGGGACACAACTGCAGCCTTTTGGTTCACCCCGCACGTCGAACGCGAGGGGCGAAAGGCAACCGATTGTGCTTGATAATGCCTTGGCATTAGGTATGCAACACAGAAAACCGACGCCAAACAAGCCTAATTTGCGCTTGTGCCATGACTGAGATGGCATGCGGGCTAGGACGTCGCTGCTCAAGCAGGGATCCAACCTAGCCACACAAGCCGAACACCACTCATGTGCCGCACGTACACTTGCCTCGCCGATGCAAGCCAACAACAGCCCCAACACGCGACGCGCAGCCATGTGTTGTTGCCGATGCCAACGTTGCAAAGCCAAGACAAGCCCCGCAAAGCACGAATAGGGGGTTGGAGCAATGCCAGACACAACCCACAACAACCGATGGCAATAGGCAATTTACCGAGCTTCGCCCCATGCGCATGGCACCTTGCGGCGCTACTTGCACGGTGCTTTGCCGTTCTGTTGCCAAAAGCCATCAGCCGCCACGAGCGATGTTGCCTCCCGATGTTGCCCGCAACAACCGATGGCAATCGACATGTACTGAGCTTCGCCCCATGCGCACGGCACCTTGCGGCGCTACTTGCACGATACTCCGCCGTTCGTTGTCAAA
>NW_017704930.1:0-1192 GCF_001879085.1 Nicotiana attenuata | reverse complement strand
GAATACTAAACAATGGGAACGACGAAGAAACCCTAGAATTTTGATGTTTTGTTTGTGTTTTTACGCTGGGTTTTTGATTTATGGGTTTATTAGTCGGGCGGGGCAAGGGAATTGGGGCGGGTTGGGTTTATTTAGTGTAGTGGAGTCTTGGTATTTCAGAGAGTGCCACGTGTCCCAGTCGTTAAAATAGTGACAAATATACAACTTTGTTGGACGGTAAGAGCTTTTAGGGACGGAAAGTATAACGGGGGACGGTATTGAACAATATATCATAGTTGAGGGACATATCAGGCCGTTTTCCATAGAATTTATCAGGCCCTTTTCCATAGAAGTTAAATCTCTTTGATCAAGTCTCTCTTTTAAACTACTCCCTCTATTTCAAAAAGATTGTCTCAGTTTGACTTGGCACAAACTTTAATAAAGAAGGAAAGACTTTTGGGATATGTGGTCTTAAATAAGTCATATCATTTGTGTGGGTGTAGAACTTTTAAAATTTGTGGTCTAAAATCTGTCATAGCATTTGTGCGGCTATAAATGCTTTTTATTAAGAAATATTGAAATGTGTTAATCTTTTAAATAGTAGGGAATACCGTTTTTAGTTATTATGTTACTTTTTCTTACTAACTCCTACCTACGTACCTCCATGTCCGATCCTAATAGTGCAATGTGTATAGGAATGGCAGGCGGTACGTGTGCGGGGCGGGTTCTGTCGTGAACCCGACGTAAAGTTAAACCCCGTCCCCGCCCCGTCCCGCATAGGACTTTAAACCCGTCATTCATCCGCCCCGCACTCCACCCGCCCCGCCCGTCCCGCCACCGCCTATTACTTTTTTTGTTTTAAAGTAACGGTGACCTAGTCGTACGTCTTACCGGTACGGTAACTTCGTTAACCAAATTAACGTACACTCCACTTCTCGTTCGGGTCGGTAACTTACGTAAAACTAACGTAAAACTGTACGTAACGAAAGTCTTTCGTTTCTAAAGTTAATTAAGGAAATAAAAAACTAAATACTACCTACTTAACTTATTAATCTACTTAATTATATAGGTATATTTATTAAATTAATAAAATAAGTAACGTAGCGAAGCTACTNTATTCAACTTTAATTACTAGTTTGTGTAACGTATAACTTAACACCTTTAAGAACCTTAAGTAACGTACTAAAACAAATTAAGTTTAATAAAGGTTAAA
>NW_017704929.1:0-1193 GCF_001879085.1 Nicotiana attenuata | reverse complement strand
AACAAAGAGTCTATTTTCAAAATGTTAGGTTCATTTGCCCGAACTACGCAGGTTTGATTCTCACCGGATGTGAGATACGTAGGCAACCCTCATCGGGTCAACTCCCCTTTGCAAAAAATAGCCCAAAAATTGCCAAAATTTTTAATTTCGTCATGAATAAGTCGGGTGACGCCATTCTTGTCAAAAATAAGCCGAATGTCCCCAAAAGGGCGCCGGTAAGGCTTGTTTTGCAAGAACAGCCACCCTGAGTCATTTTAAAAATGGTTTGCGGGCACAACCTTAAAATATCCCTTTCGGAAGTGCTGAAAGGCTGTATTTGCAAAACCAAGTCTTTGTTTTCTTAAATAAATTTTTTGAAAATAGCCACTTTTCTTTTAAGTCATAATAAGTCATCAGCTTTCTTTAAATAGTCACACTTTTCCTTAAAAACTCCTCATCCAGGATGACCACAGTTGACATTGAAACCTTCTCAGTCTTGCGCAGGCCCGCGGCGATGCCGAATGATGCCCCGCGGGCCCCAGGATTTGAAGCTTTGATGTATTCCTAGTTAATCGAGTCTGTATTTTGTTTTTGAGTCTGTTTTGTATTTTCCTGTTGAGAAAAAGAAAAACAAATAGTCTAGTATCTCTTGTAATCGGCGTTTATTGATGAAAATTTGTAAAAGTACCCAAAAAAAAACTTAAATCTCTTTATTTTTGTCATTTAATTTGTCCAGAACTACGCTCGGTCTGATTCACGCGGGGTCGGTGATACGTAGGCAATCTCCATAGGATTCGACCGTAACTAAAAAAAGGGGAAACGAAAGGAACGAAAAGAGCGGAAAAACAATTTTGAGGAAAGGAGCGAATAGGAACAAGGAAAAACCAAAGGCAAAAAATAAAAATAAAAAAAGAAAGAAAAGAAGGGAAAATTACAGAGAGAAAAGACAAAAGAAAAGAGGGAAAGGCAAGAAACAAACAATGGAAAACACGAGGGAAGAATGAGAGGAAAGGCATGGCAAATAAAGGAAAATAAAAAGGACCGGAATGACGCATGCGACCGATCAAAAGCATAATAGGAACTGTTAAATGCCTAGGTGCATTCACTCCCAAACTGTGCGGGTACCAATATGTTAAATGCCCTAACGCTAACGTGATGGTTTCATTTTGTCATGTAATTCCAGCAAGGTGGTTGGTTTGTGGTTTTAAAGTGGT
>NW_017704928.1:0-1193 GCF_001879085.1 Nicotiana attenuata | reverse complement strand
CCAATGACATCCATCCCCCAGGCGGCAAATGGCCATGGTGAGCTTGTTGCAGTAAGCTCGTTTGGAGGCACCTTTATCATGTCTGCATGTATCTAACAGTGATGGCACTTGCGAACGTACTGGATACAGTCTGTTTCCATAGTCATCCAAAAATACCCTGCTCGGAGTATCTTCATGTGCGGCCCGCATGTCCCTGCGTGCACTTCGTCCAATAGTCTGGATACTTCTTTTGCTTCGACACACCTTAGCAAACCCAAATCGGGAGTCCTCCTGTATAGGATTCCTCCGCTGTGAAAGAAGTTGTTGGATAATCTCCGGAGCGTGCGCTTTTGAGTGGCGTTGGCAAGTTCTGGATATTCCCTTGTTGTCAAGTACTCCTTGATGTCCTGGAACCATGGTTTTCCGTCTGCTTCTTCCTCAATGTGAGCACAATAAGCTGGCTGATCATAAATCTTTACTGGGATGGGATCAATGTAATTTTTGTCTGGATGATGGATCATGGATGATAATGTGGCTAATGCGTCAGCGAACTCGTTCTGGACCCTTGGGACGTGCTGAAATTCTGTCTTGTGATCTTTCCTCAACTCCTGTATGTGATCGCCAGCATTCTTCAACCCAAATGGCATCATTTTGTAACAATACATTCCCCACGGCGTGATGAAAGCCGTTTTCTCTGCATCTTCCTCGTCCATCCATATCTGATGATATCCGGCGAAACAATCAACAAAAGACTGCAGCTCATGCTTGGCGCAGTTGTCGATAAGAATGTGTATGTTTGGCAAGGGGAAGTCATCTTTGGGACTAGCCCGATTGAGATCCCGGTAGTCGACACAGATTCTAACCTTCCTGTCCTTCTTTGGTACCGGCACGATGTTGGCTAACCATGTCGGATACTCTACCACCTTGAGAACCTTAGCTTTGACTTGCTTAGTAACCTCTTCTTTGATTTTCAAACTCATGTCGGGCTTGAATTTCCTGAGCTTCTGCTTTACCGGCGTACAGGCTGGATCTGTTGGAAGTCTGTGAGCTACAATGTCCGTGTTGAGACCAGTCATATCATCATACGACCAGGCGAATATGTCCTCATATAATTTCGTATACTTTTCCCTTTCTGATGGTGACAAGTGAACATTGATGCGAGTTTCTTTGACGTTCTCTGTATCTCCCAAATTAATGACCTCAGTTTCTTCCAG
>NW_017704927.1:0-1193 GCF_001879085.1 Nicotiana attenuata | reverse complement strand
AGCCCAAATCCAAAAGATGAAGTTAGCAGCCGAAAATCCCGTCAGAAGAGCCAAAGATACAAAGCTTATAGAAAATCTAAGGCAAAAAGTGAATGACTACAGTTTTGACCTCAACAAAGCGGAAAAGGAATTAGCTAGGGTTCGGAAACAATTGGCTAAAAACGCGGAAGAACGGGCCCGCATGGTTAAGCAGTTGAAAGAAGAATACGACAATGAGGTCACAGGATTAAAGAAAAAGGTCATTGCCACAGAGAACAGAATGATCAAACAGGCAAAAGAATTCAAAGTTGAAAGAGAGCATTGTTACATGGCATTGGCACAGTTAGAAATGGACTTGCAACAACTCCGGGAACAAAACCAGGCAGCCGAGCAAACTTTGGAGGCTAGGACCCAACAGATAGGGCGGTTGCTTCAAGAAAAAGGCAGAATCAAAGAGAGAATCTTAACCGTTGCTCATTCTATTACTAGGAAATGCCAAATGTGCGAGAACATGACCTGTACCACCTTCTTTGCATCAGTGATGATATTTGTGAAGCAGATAATGAGTGACCTGGACAGACTTCAAGGGGAACTTGCATATAGGCCCGCGGCGAGATCGAACGATGTCCCGCGGGCACCAGGAGCTTTAATGTATTCATGATTGTCCTTTGAGTCTGTATTTCTTTTTCTACTAGAGTTTGTCATTTGAGTCTGTATTTCCGTTTCTGCTGGAGTCTGTATTTCCTTTTCATTTAAAGATGATTTATTTGTTTCTCTTGATTATCATCTTGCTATCCAAAATTACTTCTTTTCATTCATTTTCTTGATTATCAGTAACTCGAGTTCTTCTAAATTCTAGCTTTGACTAAAATCCCATTTTTGGTTTAAACAGTTAGTCTTTGGAAGAAGCTAATATAGAATTATTACCCGAGGCTTATTAACATAAACTCGCTCATATTTATAAAATCGTAAAATACATTGGATCGTTACTTGAGTTTAATTTTCCTTGTATCCATACTTGTAGCCATTGATCATGTTACTTGCTTTCTAGGTTAGTTTACATTTTCGTCAATTAGTTATAAATATTTTCTTCAAAACCATTCTAAATGTTTGTCTTAGTATAATAAGTGATAATTCTCTTACACGCCTAATCGCCTACATATTGTTCTCTATGTGATTCGACCTCGACTCATAGTTGGGTAAATTATATTAAA
>NW_017704926.1:0-1193 GCF_001879085.1 Nicotiana attenuata | reverse complement strand
AGTGCTGCCTCAGGTCCTGATACATCTTCGCGGCACCCGGATGGATGGAATACCGTGAACTATGGGCCTCTGCTAGAATCAACTCTCGAAGACCATCAACATTGGGCACACAAATCCGGCCCTGCATCCTCATTACTCCATCATCTCCAATGGTCACATCTCTGGCATCCCCACGCTGGACCCTGTCCTGAAGGACAAGCAAATGAGGGTCATCATACTGCCGCTCCCTGATACGGTCAAATAGGGAAGACCGGGAAACCACACAGGCTAGAACCCGACTGGGCTCCGAAAGATCCAATCTCATGAAATGGCTGGCTAAGGCCTGAACATCCATCGCCATAGGCCTCTCTGAAGCTGGTAAATATGCCAAACTCCCCAAACTCTCCGCCCGGTGACTCAAGGCATCCGCCACCACATTGGCCTTGCTCGTGTGATATAGGATAGTGATGTCATAATTCTTCAGCAGCTCTAACCACCTCCTCTGACGCATATTGAGATCCTTTTGCTTGAGCAAGTGCTGCAATCTCCGATGATCAGTATAGATCTCGCAAGGCACTCCATATAAATAATTACGCCAGATCTTCAAGGCATGAACAATGGCAGCTAACTCAAGGTCGTGGACAGGGTAATTCTTTTCATGTATCTTCAACTGTCTGGACGCGTAGGCAATCACCCTACCGTCCTGCATCAACACTGCTCCAAGGCCAACTCTCGAGGCGTCACAATAGACAGTATAAGACCCCGAACGGGTAGGCAACATCAAAATAGGGGCTGTAGTCAAAGCTATCTTGAGCTTCTGAAAGCTCGCCTCACACTCCTCTGTCCACTGAAATGGCGCACCCTTCTGGGTCAATCTAGTCATAGGGGCAGCAATCGATGAAAATCTCTCCACGAAACAACGGTAGTAACCCGCCAAGCCAAGGAAACTGCGAATCTCTATAGCTGAGGACGCTCTGATACCAACTTGTCAGGACCCCAATTCTCCCTCCATGAACATGTCGTGATGGCACCTAGTTCCTACAACTAGGTAAGCCTAACAGTGCGAAATACTAATAAAAACTGAACATACGGAAAATAAACAACTGTAATATAAAGGCCACTCAGCCTACTACAAACTCAAAAACTAAATGCGGTAAAAGTCTAACGAAACCTAAAAATACCCCAAAAAACCCCGGAAAAACCGTACCATAGGG
>NW_017704925.1:0-1193 GCF_001879085.1 Nicotiana attenuata | reverse complement strand
ATTAGCTCGGTGCGAGGGGGACTCGGGGTTCGGTCGGTTCGGGGCCAGTGGCTGCAATAGATTTAGCCTGATTAGCTTTTGGAACAAGTTTGAATACGATTCACCAATAGGGGTGAACTGATTCTTTCTGAAAGGCTCTCTTGGGCGAGGATTGTATTGGGAATCATTTGGTTGAGGATTATATGGAGCTTGGTAAGGATGGGCATTTCTGGGAGGTGGAGCTCGGTTTTGTGTATAATGTTGTGGCCGCGGGTAGGGTTGCACGTTCATCACCGCATAGGGAGGCGGTGCTACGGCATAAGCAGCATCTTGAAGGGGATAATAGTGTGGTGGGACGATAGGAGGCACATATGATTGGCTGAATGACCTGCGAGCACCCCTCGAGCTTGAAACCGTCATGACTCCCTCTTGACTCCCATTTCTGTTTATCAAACCCTCCGAACCATTCTGAGCAGACTGTGATGTGACCTTAAAAGCAGCATGACTCAAGATTCAACCTATTTTTAAACCGTTCTCAACCATTTCCCCGATTTTGATAGCCTCAGAAAATGGCTTACCCACAGCAGACATCATGTTCTGCAAGTAGTCAACCTCTGGGCCTGTAGAAAGACCGTGACCATTTCAATTTCATCCATTGGAGGCTTTACCCGGGCAGCTTGCTCATGCCACTTGACAGCAGATTCACGGAAGCTTTTTGCGGTTTTTCTTTTCAAATTGGACAAAGTGTTTCTATTAGGAGCGATGTCCACATTGTACTGGAATTGGCGGACAAAATCTCGAGCCATATCATCCCACACGTGCCAATGAGTAATTTCTTGATCTGTCTACCACTCAGAAGTGATTCCGGTGAGGCTTTCCCCAAAATAGGCCATTAGCAGCTCCTCTTTTCCACCAGCACCCCTCAACTTGTTACAGTATCGTTTCAGATGAGCGATCGGGTCTCCATGCCCGTCGTGCTTTTAAAATTTTGGAATCTTGAAGCCAACTGGCAAGCAGACATGGGGAAACATACAGAGGTCAGAGTATGAGACACACTTTTGGCCACTCAGACCTTGCATGTTTTTCAAGCTTTGTTCCAGGCTATTCATCTTCCGAGCAATTTCCTCTTGCTCGGATTTTTAACAACCTTTTCTTGCTCCACCGAGAGATCATATCGCGGAGGTTGAGTGAAAGAGTACGGGGTCACATATGTT
>NW_017704924.1:0-1193 GCF_001879085.1 Nicotiana attenuata | reverse complement strand
TCGTAACGTTCTTTAAACGTAAAAACCGTTTATTTTTTAGGTTTAAAACAAAGTTTCGGTTCCGTTAACCGAGACTCTGATAATCAATTATATCTCTACCTAATTTTCTTGATTGCATCAATCATGTCGAATAACAATGAAAACACTCAAGGAAATCCAGAAATTCAAACAATCCAGCAACTTCAGGGAGACTCTCCACGAGGCTCTCCACAAGGTTCTCCACGAGGCTCCCCACGACGGTCTCGTGAAGGCAGTCCTGATGGATCTCACACAGATGGACAGGCTTAATTCGAAAATCTTGAAACCATGGATGAGGCTTTGCAAAAACTTATTGCCTCTCAAGTCAACAAAGCTCTTCAGGCTTTTGTTAGCCAATTACCTACTGCTCCACCCACATCTACTCCAAACAACAACACTTTAGAGAATCCTCGTTCAGGATTGGTTAATTCAGGCAGTGGTGGTACCCCTAGTGAAACACAAGAGAGAGACCCAGGTAATCCAGTTAATTCTGATTTACAAAATCTGGTACTAACCTTGCAGAAACAGCTTAAGGAGCAAAATGATCGCATAGAACAAATACCTGGAGTGCCGCCCGTGATCAAGGGAGTAGATATAGATAAATATTCCCAACAACCATGGAAGCCAAGTGCTGCCCCCCTCCCAATTCCAAAGAAGTTTAAGATGCATGATATTCCAAAGTACGATGGAACATCAGATCCACGAGATCACGTCACTGCATTTACAAGAGGTGTTAAGGGCAATGATTTGACTAAGCAAGAGATTGAATCAATCTTGGTCAAGAAATTCGGTGAAACACTCACTAAAGGGGCCTTAACATGGCATTCTCTTTTACCTGAAAATTCTATAAATTCGTTTGCTGAGCTTGCAGATTTATTTATCAAAGCACACTCGGGAGCTCAAAAAGTTAAAAAAACGAATGGAAGACATCTTCAAAATCAAGCAAGGAGATTCAGAGTTGCTTAGAGAATTTGTAGACAGATTTCAATGGAAAAGAATGACGCTGCCACGAGTACCTGACAATTGGGCAGCCATAGCCTTTGCTAGTAATTTGAACGAGAAGAGTTCAGAAGCCGACGAGGTGACTCAAAGAAAGCCTTCGAG
Source organism: Nicotiana attenuata (assembly GCF_001879085.1). Classification (NCBI taxonomy): domain Eukaryota; kingdom Viridiplantae; phylum Streptophyta; class Magnoliopsida; order Solanales; family Solanaceae; genus Nicotiana; species Nicotiana attenuata. The sequence goes on along the minus strand of NW_017704924.1, from coordinate 71 downwards.
AATTCCCAACACAACGTGGAATGACGTCTACAACATATATAGTACAAGATGAGGATTGAAGAAGACATATT
>NW_017704922.1:0-1193 GCF_001879085.1 Nicotiana attenuata | reverse complement strand
AATTATTGGAGGAGGTGTGATGTTTGTTCTGGAAAAGGTGTCTATTTAGAAGTTTACGCGTCCTGCCGTGGCCTACCGCTGTTACGCTAGGACCGCAGCCAAACTAGCCTTCTGAATCTGTAGCAGTGTTCTGGCGCGGTCCTACCGCGGTTACTCCAGGACCGCGGCCAGACTATCCTTCTGAATCTTCAGCAGTGATATGGCATTTAATAATCTTATCGATCGATCATTTGACAAATCCAAATCCAAATCCAAAGCCAAAGCTAAAGCCAAAGCCGAAGCCGAGCCGAGCGAGCGACGACGACGACGCGAGGGTTCATTCTCTTCAACTCCTTTTAAGAGCTTTAAGAAGTGATTCTATATATAAGCACACAAATGTAGTTGTCCCTCACCAATGAGGGACAAAGTGCAAGTCAAAAGCTCACTTTATTCAAATTTTCATTTCCCTCCATTTTATTTCCCATCATTTCCAATTCACACTCTTAGACTTGAAAGCCCAATGCTTAAAGTCTTTGAAGCCCAATGCCTTTAAAGTCCAACAATCCCCCACATGAATGGGAATGACTGTAACAAGAATGATCATAGATTAAAGTTGTGTGATTTCCAAGTAAGGATTAATCGCATCTGGATAAGTATGTTTCCCTTTGAACTTTCCGTAGTGAACATATGTCGGATATACTCGGTCAATCGGTAGATTTGATATCTTTGAACCGTCAAACTTTAGTGTATACCTAGACAACCATATGTCACACAACCAACCCTTAACCTTCTTTTGGTTCTCATTGTTGTGTTCGTTTCAGCCATGAACACCGCCTGGTTTCATAAGTGTGTAGAGAATTGGCCTTACAAAATTCTCATTGAAGCGGCTTCCACTTCACACTTACATAGGTGATTCCTAAACGTGTAATCCTTTAGATTGACACTATTTGATAACTACCACATCAAACTTAGGTAATCATTAAAGAACGTGTAAAGTTCTATCCCTGTTACTGAACATTGTCTTCATCACGAGAAGGGACCAAAGATTTTACTTTGACAATGTTGAACCGGTCAATCACAACGTTGTTTGAGCTCTTTGAACCTAGATCTCGGATCATCCAAAATTCTAGGTAGAGTTACCGCCATGTTGACTTGTCCTCGGCCATAGTCCCATTCCCTTAGATGATTTCTCAACTCCCTCTCTAGTTAAGCCT
>NW_017704921.1:0-1193 GCF_001879085.1 Nicotiana attenuata | reverse complement strand
TTGTAACATATGTATATACATCAATAATATATTTTCTCCCGTGCTTTCTCACATGGTATCAGAGCTTTAGTGAGAAACATATCGCTGTGCATCATTCCAGCGACTTCCGGGAAGAAGAACTCAGTCACCGTGCAATTTTCCGGTGACCTAAGTGACTTATTGCGTCAAAGTCACTAATTAACAGTGTTGTGCAAAATCCAACACCACCACAAGGTTCCCAAGAGAGATCCGACCAAACCCCAGAAAAAATCACCGGAAAATAGCCCGCCACGCGCCGTCACGCGCCTGTCGGAACTCTGCCGCCGGCGGCGCGTCTGTCCCACGCGCCGGCGCGTGAGGCCTCTTCCGGCCATTTTTCGGCTTCGCTTCTTCAGGACAGTTGGATCGCCCTGCAATTCCGAGCCTGTCCATATTTTTATTTTTTAATTCCGACCACTTTGAGTTTTTCCGGCGACTACACTGATTTTTCCGGCAGCTACAGTACTTTTCCGGCAAACACAGTGTTTTCTTCATCTGTCGAGTTGTGGTGTAAAGGTCAAGGAGTTCAAGATCATTTAACAAAAAAGGCTAGCGAAGGTGATGAAAAGGCCAAAACACAGTGGGAGAAGGTCGATGCTCAGTTATGTAGTATCCTGTGGCGATCTATTGATTCCAAGTTGATGCCCTTGTTCCGTCCATTCCAGACATGTTATTTAGTTTGGGAAAAGGCTCGTAATCTATACACTAATGACATATCTCGTTTCTATGATGTAATATCGCGAATGACAAGCTTGAAGAAACAGGAATTAGATATGTCTACTTACTTGGGACAAGTTCAGGCAGTCATGGAAGAATTTGAGACGTTGATGCCAGTTTCTGCTAGTATTGAAAAACAACAAGAGCAACGACAGAAGATGTTTCTAGTTCTTACACTCGCTGGACTCCCTAATGACCTTGATTCAGTACGTGACCAGATTTTGGCTAGTCCAACCGTCCCCTCAGTTGATGAATTATTCTCTCGATTACTTCGCCTTGCTGCAGCACCTAGTCACCCAGTGAGCTCATCACAGACACTTGACTCATCTGTCCTCGTATCCCAATCAGTGGACAATCGGGCATCTCATACTATGGAAAATAGACGAGGAGGAGGTCGTTTTGGAAGATCTAGACCCAAGTGCTCCTATTGTCATAAACTTGGACACACTCGTGATGTA
>NW_017704920.1:0-1193 GCF_001879085.1 Nicotiana attenuata | reverse complement strand
TCTACCATTAGCAGTAACACAACCATTTATAGAGCAAGAAAACATAATCTACGGCAACCAAATCTACCATATATACTAGTTAGAATAAAAATGATAATAAAATATTAAAAAATACAACAAAAGTATAAGTAGCGAAAAAGACTTCTAGTACCATGTGATACCAATATGGTATATATGTATACCAACAGAGCATATGATTTCTCTTGAATATTGCTACAACTATCTGCGACTATACTACTCTACCAAAACATTAGACGCAATAAAAGTGTGAGAAAATTACATGCTCGTATTGCAAGCTAAATATTCGCAAAACAACTTGCTCATTTCGTATACTAAGAGGATATATAGTTGTATGGGGTCGTTCCAACAATTACCTATAACTATAAAAACTATTGATACACATAATTTATGTCCATCGGCACACAAAAAATTCCAGCATTATTGCAACTCATGTTGATATAAATGATTTCATAATAGAATTCACTTAAAATGCAGCTAAAACAACCAAAACAATGTTCAAATTACCATATGATACCAATATGGCATATAATTATACCAACATGGTATACAGTTTTACTAGTTAATTCCCGGCAACTATATGACTATACTACTATTACATAACACACATGCATAAAGAGAAAAATTAAAAAAATAGTGTACCACATATTAATATAATAAGGTATTTCAAGATATTGTACTATATTACTATTATTAAAAGAAAACCAAATATTGTACCAATTAAATGCAGCTAATACAACCAAAAAATAATTCAACTAGCATATGATACCAATATAGTATATAGCTATACTAATAGGGTATATAGTTGGAATGAATTGTATACTAAAATGGTATATTTGTATACTATTTGGGTATACAATACAAATTCGTCTTCTTCTCTGGTTCAACTATATTTCAACCCAAATTTCTAAAATTTACTACAAAATCTCCACCAAATTGACTAAAACTTTAGCTACAACCTCCAATCAACTTTCCAAACTAACCCATACAGGATCGGATACAAAAAAATTAAAAACTCAAACAAACCAAGTTATGAGTTTCAAGCTTCAAGGTCCGTCAATGGTGGATTTAAATTTAAGGATATGAATTTTGCTCCTCTAGTGGGTGTTGTTAACATGGCGTCATCTTGTTCATCTATCGGAGCTTATGGAGGAGAAAAATTGAAGGTGAAGGTG
>NW_017704918.1:0-1193 GCF_001879085.1 Nicotiana attenuata | reverse complement strand
CTACAGGCGGGCTCCTGACTTCAACAAAATAGACAAAAAACAAAGAAAATCTCTTGCCCCAGTTTGATGACTGGGAATCATATTACATGATATTAATAAGAATTTGAAAACTACAACTTGAATTGTAATACCTCTGTTCTCCAGGCGGGCTCCTGACTGCTGAAACTTGAAATGTATGCCTCTGTTCTCCAGGCGGGCTCCTGACTGCTGAAACTTGAAATGTATGCCTCTGTTCTCCAGGCGGGCTCCTGACTTCGACAAAATAGACAAAACAAAGAAAAATTTCTGCCCCAGTTTGGTGGCTAGGCATCATGTTAAGAATTAGAAAACTAAAACTTGAATTGTAATACCTCTGTTCTCCAGGCGGGCTCTTGACTGCTGTAACTTGAAATATATGCCTCTGTTCTCCAGGCGGGCTCCTGACTGCTGAAACTTGAAATGTATGCCTCTGTTCTCCAGGCGGGCTCCTGACTGCTAAAACTTGAAATCTATGCCTCTATTCTCCAGGCGGGCTCCTGACTGCTGAAACTTGAAATGTATGCCTCTGTTCTACAGGCGGGCTCCTGACTTCAACAAAATAGACAAAAAACAAAGAAAATCTCTTGCCCCAGTTTGATGACTGGGCATCATATTACATGATATAATAAGAATTTGAAAACTAAAACTTGAATTATAATACCTCACTAAAACTTGAAATATATGCCTCTGTTCTCCAAGCGGGCTCCTGACTGCTGAAACTTGAAATGTATGCCTCTGTTCTCCAGGCGGGCTCCTGACTGCTAAAACATGAAATGTATACCTCTGTTCTTCAGGCGGGCTCCTGATTGCTAAAACTTGAAATGCATACCTCTGTTCTCCAGGCGGGCTCCTGACTGCTGAAACTTGAAATGTATGCCTCTGTTCTCCAGGCGGGCTCCTGACTGCTGAAACTTGAAATGTATGCCTCTGTTCTCCAGGCGGGCTCCTGACTTCAACAAAATAGACAAAAAACAAAGAAAATCTCTTGCCCTAGTTTGGTGACTGGGCATCATATTACATGATATTAATAAGAATTTGAAAACTAAAACTTGAATTGTAATACCTCTGTTCTCCAGGCGGGCTCCTGACTGCTGACACTTTGAAATGTGTGCCTCTGTTCTCCAGGCGGGCTCCTGACTGCTAAAACTTGAAATGTATGCCTATGTTCTCCAGGC
>NW_017704917.1:0-1194 GCF_001879085.1 Nicotiana attenuata | reverse complement strand
GCCCTTGCCTGTCTTGTTAGCATGCATAAAATGCTGCCATGGCTTTTCACATTTTATCCTAGTCTGATGAATTTTCTCCTAGGATCACATCTTAGTCTGATGAATCTTTCTCCTGAGATAGTAAACCTAGTCTGATGAACCTTCTCCTGGGATCTACATCTTAGTGTGAGGAACGTTTCCTAAGATAACAAAATGGACCTAGTCTGATGAATTTCTCCTAGGATCAAAATCTTAGTCTGAGGAATGTTTCCTCCTAGGATAAAAGGCCTAGTCTGATGGAGTTTTATAGAGTCAAAATCCTAGTATGATGAACTTTCTCCTAGGACAGAAATCTTAGTCTGATGAATCTTTCTCCTAAGATAACAAAAATAGACCTAGTCTGATGAAGTTTCTCCTAGGATCAAAATCTTAGTCTGATGAATGTTTCTCCTAAGATAGAAAACCTAGTCTGATGAACTTTCTCCTAGGATCAAAATCTTAGTCCGATGATCTTTCTCCTAAGATAATGAAAACGACCTAAACTGATGAACCTTCTCCTAGGATCTAAATCTTAGTCTGATGAAACTTTCTCCTAAGATAACAAAAGTAGACCTAGTCTGATGAATTTCCTCCTAGGATCTAAATCTTGGTCTGACGAATTTTTCTCCTAAGATAACAAAAGTGGACCTAGTCTGATGAATTTTCTCCTAGATAAAAATTTTAGTCAAATAGTTTTACTCACAGGGGACGTACTTGCCAATCAAGTCTTTAGTTTTGCTGTCACCATCGCATCAATAGCTTAGGTAATAACTCACAAGTCTGCCCAGCCACCAAACTGGGGCAGAAAATTTTCTTCGTTTGTTTATTTTGTTGCAATCAGGACCCCACCTGGAGAACAAGGGAATACTTTTCAAGTTTCAGCAGTCAGGCGCCCACCTGGAGAACAAGGGAAGTGCAATTCAATTTTAGCTTTTAATTTTTTATATTTGATAACATGCTGTACCCAGTCACCAAACTGGGGCAGAAAAATTTTCTTTGTTTGTTTATTTTGTTGCAGTCAGGAGCCCACCTGGAGAACAAGGGAATACTTTTCAAGTTCAGCAATCAGGAGCCCACCTGGAGAACAAGGGAATACTTTTCAAGCTTCAGCAGTCAGGCGCCCACCTGGAGAACAAGGGAAGTGCAATTCAATTTTAGCTTTTAATTTTTAATATT
>NW_017704916.1:0-1194 GCF_001879085.1 Nicotiana attenuata | reverse complement strand
GGAGAAACACACAAGGTCGGAAGCCGGGCTCGTAACGGATAACCAAGCGTCGCCGGATATCTCGCCCAAACGTGATTTTCTCAACCACTTCAGGCCATTAAGGCGTAATTACAGGGATCCACGATGTAATCAATTTACCTACCTTATTTTTACCCTTAATCAGAATGTATAAATGGGTATCTCTCTAAATTCTTGTGAGTCATCAAGCTCAATTGTTCTAAGCAATATTATATTTACTGCGTATTATTTACTTTAACGGCAATTGTTGAGTCTTTATCTTTATTTTCCTCAACCTAAAGCCTTTGTATCTTTAGTTCACGGATCCTTAAAATCCCATATAAATTCAATTGTTATCCGGATTCAAGGGTAAACAGTTTGGCGCCCACCGTGGGGCTAAGGATATTGGTGAGCTCTTTGATACTCTTTCTTGACGCATCACAATACACTGGTTCTTTGCAAAAGAGTCCATCTTACATTCAAATTACCAACTCATAGAATGGCACAATCAATTAACAACGAACTTGAACAGCAGACAGGAAACAATGGAATGCCCGGGCTCGAAAACCCGATAGATGCCGGTTCCCGGATGGCGCTCAACACTGATCAGGCCTCCGAATCATCGCATAACGTCCGGGGAGAGGACGATTCGAGGGCCCAGGCAGTCGGCGAAGAGACTATCAACCTTAAAATGATTTTTGACATGCTGCAAGCCCAGCAATCGGCTATAGCTCAGCTCCGGAGCCGGGTCCAGGAGCCTGTCAGGTCCGAGGAGGCTCCCCGTGCAGCTGCAATCATCAATCCAACCCCAGTACAGCCGGAACGGGGTGGGGCGGATGCTGATTCTGCGGTTCTTAGGAGGCTAGAAGAACTGACCGAACGAATCGAAAGGGGGGAGAAAAAAATCGAGGCCAACAATAAAAACGTAGAAACATACAACTCCAGGGTCGACCAAATACCAGGTGCACCTCCGGTCCTGAAGGGCCTTGACGCTAAAAAGTTTGTACAAAAACCGTTCCCATCCAGTGCCGCCCCAAAACCTATCCCTAAGAAATTTAGAATGCCCGATATCCCGAAGTATAATGGGACCTCGGACCCAAACGAGCATGTGACAGCATACACGTGCGCGATTAAGGGAAACGATCTCGAAGATGATGAAATCGAGTCAATTTTGTTGAAAAAGTTCGGAGAAACCTT
>NW_017704915.1:0-1194 GCF_001879085.1 Nicotiana attenuata | reverse complement strand
GTTGTGTCTTAAGGTAAGAAATAAACTTACCTACAAGTGATGCTGAGGGGCAGTTGGCCTTTATATGACCAATGTCTCCACAATGATAGCAACCATGAAACCCGACTTGCACTGACCTGTATTTTGCCGCTTACATGTTCCACAAAGACCTTGTTGTTGTGAATGTTGCTCAGCATAACTCTAGCTATGTGAGGATGATGTCCTAAAATTTGGATTCTGGCGAGACTGATTTCCATAACTCTGAGTACGTCTGAAGAAAGACCCACCACCTGACTGATGACTAGACTGAGCTGGTGCTAATGACTCCTTATCAGAGGAACCCCTTCCACCTCCGCTGGATGTACCATTAAACCTGCCCGTTGTCCGGGCTTTCTTGTTTTGCTCTTTTTCTTCTCTCCTTTGTTGTCTGTCTTTTTCTAAGTGCTTGGCGAATCCCACAATAGAGGAGAAAGTTGTCCTTCCTACCGCTACAACTGATGTCGTATCCTTGATGTGGTAAGCCAAACCGCCAACAAACCTGCGAATCTTTGCTTTTTAAGTCTTAACCATGTGAGGAGCATGCTTAGCTAACCTTATGAATTCCATGTAGTACTCTTGCACACTTTTATCCCTTGCTTGAGCTGTTCAAACTCTGAAGCCTTAGCTTCCCTATCCTCTTTTGGGATAAAGTTAGCCATGAAGGGCTCTTCAAATTCTTCCCAAGTAGGCGGACCATCATCTTTATCTCTTTCCTTTTCCCACATCTCAAACCAAGCGTCGGCCACATCTCTAAGCTGGTAAGCAGCTAGCTCCACAGCTTCATCATCAAATGCTTTCATCACTCGGAGAGCTTTCTTGACACCCTCCAGCCACAACATCGGATCTTCATCAACTATAGAACCCTGGAACACTGGAGGACTCAACTTCAAAAATTCATTCACTCTTGAGGAATCAGAATTGTTATGTCTATTTGATTGAGGTGGAATCTCATCTCTTCTCTCGTTCTGGTTGGCCATAAAGGCTTTAAACATCTCAATAGCACTGTTGACAACATTAAACATATGACCCACCTCGGGAGATATAGTTGCCTGAGCCGGAGCTGCTGTTTGGGGAGGCACAGGATTTTGAGGTACTTGCTCATCATTATCCACCCCTTCTTCACGTTCAACTCGGGGTACTTAGACCCCTTTTGTGGATTTTCCCCTCATTTTCTGA
>NW_017704914.1:0-1194 GCF_001879085.1 Nicotiana attenuata | reverse complement strand
TTGTGGTTTAAATCATGAATTCAAGCTTAGTGGGTCTAACTCTTTTTGAGAAAGAGAGTCATATGACCCTAAAAGTTGACCTAACAAGGAATTGGGATGGACCCATGAAATGGTAGTCCCAATTAATGGGTTAAACCTCGAAAGAGTAACTACCCTACTTGAGCCCTAGTTGCTCGGTCTAATTGGCCTACCTAATTGGTCTCGAGAGAGTCAATTGGGCAAAATTGTTCTCTCTACCGAGAGGTATGAGAATGAATGCAATTGTGCAACAGTTATAGCAACAAACCCAGATTTATCAATCTCCCCTTAGTAGCTTCTACCCGTTAGCTAGCCACCTAGGTAGTGTCACGACCCTAGTGGCTTTTTCCTATATTAAGCACAACTTAGCAATATTCTCCTAGCATAATTTAGTTTAAATCATTAGTTTTACAAGAATAGTTTAAAAAGAAAACCCCAAAAATATGTGAAGTGATATTAGAAGCACAACCGCAACTCTAGGCTAGACAGATATTCTAACTCCTTTACTAGCTCCCTGTGGAATTTCGACCCCGATCCACTATTCGGGTATTAGTTATTGCTACCCACTCTTCCTACCATTGTGTAGTGTTGAGATGGCCGCGATCAACTTTTTGGCGCCGTTGCCGGGGAGCTTACGGTGTTGACAGACAACTCTTTTAAAGGAAGGTATTAAAAGAGGAAAGTCGCCACCTAATGATTTTTAAGGTGCGTTAGCGCACTTGTTTGCAAATAACTTTGTTTGACTAGTCAATGCCACCGAAGATCGGGTAAGAGCTCAAATTACCTCAAAGAGAAGATGTTAGACACTCTTCGAGGTCCACAACTGTGGGTCCCGACCGAACATTATACTATGTGGATTATGTAATTAAGCTAGGTGATCAATAAACCAGAAAAATATAAAAGTTGAAGAGTTTTATTATAACACATGAAATTGGTACAAATCCTTAATGGTTACAAGGGTACATATACAAGTATGTCAATGAAAAAAAAGAGGGGGGAGGCGGGAATTGAAATTGATTTATATAGTTTTATCCTATAGGCATGCTATCTAAGCGAAGCAGTACAAATGATATGGACTATGGAGCAGCTAATTGATTATTAATCTTTATAGCCAAAGAATCGAAAGTATCAAAGGTATTGCCTGGTTGCATCCTATAGGCATATTATCTAAGAGTG
>NW_017704913.1:0-1194 GCF_001879085.1 Nicotiana attenuata | reverse complement strand
TGTCTCAATTTTTTTTCTTCATGTGACTCTGACTTTTGCCAAACTCTACAAGACCTTTTTTTGAATCCCTTCTCGCATGCCTGATACTTGTGTACTCTTTATATATGCTAGACTCCCCTCTCTAAATGGCTTTCAAATCTTGATTATTTTCAGACTTCCTTCTGTATAGGTTGATTGACTTCTTTCCTTATTTGTTGATTTCCCTATGACTCGATTTAAGTTACTTAGCTTTCCTTAACTTTTCTGACTTGGTTAATTCATGGACCATTGACCACAACATCATTGGTCCTTGATTTACTGGCTACTAATTGATTTTTCTTACCTTATTCATGCAACTGTGTATTTTAGAATTTTGTCCTTAAATAACTTTTTATGTATTTGCCCTTAATTGGCTACTTTGTGCAAAGTGCTTGTTTGATTTCTTTCCTTAAATAAATTTTACCGTTTGAATCTGAATTCCTTAATTAAAGGAAGTCTTGTGTGATTGATTCTTAATTGATATTTAGTTCCTTAACTGTATTCTTACCTTATTTCTGCTTGATTTTCACACTACAAAGGCACGACTCTTTCACAAACTCCAGGACACATTAACAATCATTCCGAACTCATTCACACACAATAATATTCTCTCTTCTTGTATGCATTGTGTCCTGTTTACAAGACCTACTGCTTTTTCTCTATTTGTTTCTTTGAAACTGGTATGTCATGATTTAAGCTTCAACACCACAACAATATGTTTATTTACAGCTTTTGTATCCATGTCTCTTTACTGTTCTGTAGAGTTCAACATTTAAATTCGCATGCTGATTTATTTCTGTCTGTTTCTATTAGGAACCCATACTCCCCACCCCCTTTGTGTGCTTAAGCTATGGTTTGGATCATGGAAATATGTAAATTGTTGCCCATGAATCAAACCTGGTCCTTTGGGATCCTAGCCTCGAATAGTTTTTTCTAACAACCTTATGGGTGTGCTAGCATTTTCCATTGCTGGGTATGCCCACAAGCCTGCCCTTGCCTCTTTACAACCTCCCCGTCCCCCTGTACCCCCTATGTGTGCTTATTTGTATCAATTTTCCTTTCCCTTTCCCCTTCTCAGAATTTTGTTTCTACACTTGCACTCTCTCTTAGTCTCTAAGTTCTACCCCCCTCTTGTGAGCCTTGCCTTGGGACCTTGAGTTCCCTCTGAATTTGGAC
>NW_017704911.1:0-1195 GCF_001879085.1 Nicotiana attenuata | reverse complement strand
TTCGCATTGCTCATTTGCAGGTAAACCGGCTAGCAACGGCCGTCTCAGCAGGAGCGATCCAGTTCCCGTAGCCTACTAGACTTTGACCAATCTTCCCAACCTGGATATCGCGTTCGTTTTTTCAAAAATCTCCATCGGCATATCCCGTCGATGGATCCCAAACTACATATGGCCTGATTCCTGTAAGACCAAGGATATGTCGACGGCTCAGGAACCAGAGCTCGGTCAAAATTCTTCAAATCGTTTCGTTCGGTCAAATTGGCCATCATATCTTTACCCGACAACTCTTTCATCCTTCCCGGGTAAAGAGGGCAGCTGTTGATACCCAATTTTTCCCTATGTATTTTATATACAAATACTTCAAAATAACATGTATATGCATATATAAGCATGCCCAAGTATTTTGGTACTTTTCCTAATTTTAAAGATTTTAAAATCAATTTATTGTCCACTTTAGCAGTACAAAATCAGTAATTATTCCCAAAACTATCAATTTGGTGAATAATTTATTTATTCTCATATTTATACCAAAATATAGTTGACATAATTTTTGTATATTTTTACAAATTTGTTTGGTATTTAAAAGACTAAATTGCCTATAATTGCAATTTTAGCCTATTTTAAGATTGATAGCATTTCATAATTAAAAATTGGTTCCAGTATTTTTAAATTAATATTTATATATTATTTACTGGCTCAGTACTTTTAATTTGCTTTTAAAATCATCTTTACTATTTTTTATAAATAAAAAGGAAAAACTGGGTATTTAACATTTAGCCCCATTTCATTTCAATTGTATCCTACTTTACATTTCAATTTTAACCCTAATTGACCCAGGCCTAATTAGACCAACCCAATTTCATTTTACCCGGCCCCGACCCAATTTAAAAATCTGCCCGGTTCCTGTTATTAATCCAGGCCGTTGACCATTTTGATCAACGGTCAAAATTCCTCCTTACCATTTTAACCCCAAACGACCTACCCTAATCCCTCATTTCATTCTGATAGCCGCCTTTGAAATCCTTTCGTCTCTCAAACTCTCTCAACGGTTCGTCGAAACCCTAATCGTCTCTTGCCCTTTCCAACCACTACTCCACCGGAATCCATGGCTTTTCAGGCCATGGATGGTCTATACTCACCCCCTCCACTATTAAACCCTTGGATGTACGAGGTTTCAAAGTCTGACTCTGATTGT
>NW_017704910.1:0-1195 GCF_001879085.1 Nicotiana attenuata | reverse complement strand
TACCCCGAGGACGCCCTCACGTTTAGCGACGAAGACATCGAGGCTCTATCTCAGCCCTATAATGACGCATTGGTAATTTCTTTTCTTGTAAATACATTTCAAATTAAGCGTGTGCTTGTGGATCTAGGTAGTTCGGCCAACATTATCAGGTCGAGGGTAGTGGAGCAGCTCGGACTGCTCGACCAAATCGTGCCCGCCTCTCGAGTCCTCAACGAGTTCAACATGGCGAGCGAAACAACGAAAGGGGAAATCACCCTCCCGGTCAACGTGGCCGACACTACCCAAAATTCCAAATTCCATGTTATCGAAGGAGACATGAGATACAATGCCTTGGCGTGTAATTGCCTACTGCTAGGTGAAATGAGTCCATAGGTTGGTTGCACATGTATTTCCCCCAGCGATTGGTCTTGTATGTTGAAATGCGCAGATGTGGGCCTGTAGGGACTCGATATTGGGTCCCTCACTCAGACGCGCTGAGCTTTTGAACTTGGGCTCATTTGTGGGCCCAAATGGGACTGTCTCTTTCAGATGAGACCTGGACCGCCTCCTTTCATTGGGCTATTGGTTCATTATGCTGAATTGAACTTTCCCTCTTTAAAATAATTTCCTCTATCATGTAAGTTTTAGTCAGTATAAAATCTGTGGTTACATTTAGTATTAGATGACCAATTTCTATTAAATAATTGGGAGGCTAGCTATACTAGATAAGACACAGTTATGACCCTTCGAACGTAGTTGAATTAATCCTTTTAATTTACAATTGAGGTGCACCATGCCGAACAAAATGACAAATGCATGGCCCTCATTTAATTAATCTTGTATTGATCCTTAGAATTCGAGGCGTGCCATTTAGCAAATTCCATGGCCCTCGCAAAGTGCAAACGCGTAGTTGCTTTAGGCACGTATTTTAATAATCAACTTTCTTAAATTCGGGTGCGCATTTATGTGACCCAAATCCAAATCCCAACGAAGTTAAAATATGTCAAAAACCACGGGTGCATTTATGTGACGTGGTTCGAGACGTGTTGTAACGACATTGCAATTCTCTTTAACAGTAATAATAAAAGCGGTTTAAAGTTAAAAAGCACATAGGTTAAAACATGTACTAAAATCAAATAAATAAGCCAAATATGACAGTTGAGCAATCGTGCTAGAATCACGGAACCTGGGAGTGCCTAACACCTTCTCCTGGGTT
>NW_017704909.1:0-1195 GCF_001879085.1 Nicotiana attenuata | reverse complement strand
GGCAGTCCTTTTTATAGTGCAGAGAAACAAGTAAGAAAGGCAAGGAATATATCATTGAAATCAGTCTCCCTTTGGTTAAGGGATTCTGATTTCGACGGGTAAAATCCAGTTAAGGAAAGAAATTTTAATTAAAACTTTTCAAAGTAGCACAAAAGGGGTAAATACATAGAAGTTATTTAAGGAAAACAATCAGTGGTACACGGTTTGTAACAACTATGGAAAGGGAATCAATCAAACAGCCAGTAATACCAAAATTACAAGTTCAATTTGAATGAACCAAGTCAGGAAAAGGTAAAGGAGATTCAATCAAAGAAAACCAGTCAGACCTTATCAAGAGGATTTCGGAATCAATCATTTAGTTGGGAAAACCCTTTGAAAGCAGAGTCCTTATATATAAAGCACACAAATCAAGAAGGGATTGTCAAATTATTTAGAAGAGGGTTTAATCAAAGAGGGGTTCAGAATCATAAGCAAAAGTGGTACAAGTCCAATTTGTAGACTCACGAGGAGTCTGAGAGTCCAGGGCCCCAAAGAGGAACACTAACTTGCACACAAGAATCAAAATTGCCGAGAAACCCCCAAATCTTAGGGTTTCGAATTGAGTCAGACAATAGAGATGAGAAGGCAAGCCGCTTGATAGAGGCTCAGGAGTCCTTTCCAAAGACTCATGAGAAACAAACAAACAAGATACACAGTTAAGAGCATGGAGAACACGTTTGAAAAACTCAGAATTTAACAAGTTCAGAAGAAAAAGATACAAACTTAGGCAAAACAAGATGAATCATGCTTAGTAAGAATACAAACATAGTACAGTAACGCCAACAAAATCAAAGAACTCAATCGTAAACACATATAGCAAAGATTAACGTGTGAGCATAGGAGAAAAAAATAGAAGAATATTACATGCATAGTAAAAGAAATCGAACAAACACACATAAAGAAAGAACAAAAAGAATCAGAAGGGTATTTTGAAGAAACTTTTCGAAAACCTTAAATCGAAATTAAACGATTTTGAAAAAAGAGAATTTGGGGAAAACCTTTAAAAAGGTCAATAGAACACAGACATGTTCCAGATCTAAGAGAATAAGCAAGTAAAGAACCTCGAACAGCTTAGGGTTGTAGAGAAAACCCTAGAAATGAGAAAGGTCTTGAGGAAAGTCAGATCCTGAGTCGAAAAGGCTCATATTGCTTGAAT
>NW_017704908.1:0-1195 GCF_001879085.1 Nicotiana attenuata | reverse complement strand
TTAGACAAAGCCTCCATTCCCTAGTCGCCTTTTTACCAAAATTAGCGCTCCAATCCCTGAGTTGACTTTTTAGACATAGGGCCTCCAATCCCTAGTCGCCTTTCACCAACATTGGGGCTCCAATTCCTGAGTTGAGTTTTTAGACATAGGGCCTCCATTCCCCAGTCGCCTTTTTACCAACATTAGGGTCCAATCCCTGAGTTGAGTTTTTGGACATAGGGCCTCCATTCCCTAGTCGTCTTTTCACCAACATTAGGGCTCCAATCCCTGAGTTGAGATTTTAGACATAGGGACTTCATTCCCTTGTCGCCTTTTACCAACATTAGCGCTCCAATCCCTGAGTTGAGTTTTTAGACATAGGGACTTCATTCCATAGTCGCCTTTTTACCAACATTAGGGCTCCAATCCCTGAGTTGAGTTTTCAGATGTAGGACCTCCCATCCCTAGTCGCCTTACACCAACATTAGGGCTCCAATCCCTGAGTTGAGATTTTAGACATAGGGCCTCCATTCCCTAGTCGCCTTTTCTGCCAACATTAGGGCTCCAATCCCTAAGTTGAGATTTTAGACATAGGGCCTCTATTCCATAGTCGCCTTTTTTAGGATTGAGATTTTAAACATAGGGCCTCCATTCCCTAGTCGCCTTTTTTTGCCAACATTAGGGCTCCAATCCATGAGTTGAGATTTTAGACATACGGCCTCCCTTCCCTAGTCGCCTTTTTTGCCAACATTAGGGCTCCAATCCCTGAGTTGAGATTTTAGACATAGGGCCTCCATTCCCTAGTCGCCTTTTACCAACATTAGCGCTCCAGTCCATGAGTTTAGTTTTTGGACATAGGGCCTTCATTCCCTAGTCGCCTTTTTACCAACATTAGGGCTCCAATCCCTAAGTTGAGTTTTTAGACATACGACCTCCAATCCCTAGTCGCCTTTCACCAACATTAGGGCTCCAATCCCTAAGTTTAGATTTTAGACATAGGGCCTCCATTCTCTAGTCGCCTTTTTTAGGATTGAGATTTTAGACATAGGGCCTCCATTCCCTAGTCTCCGTTGTTTGCCAACATTAGGGCTCCAATCGCTGAGTTGAGATTTTAGATATACGACCTCCATTCCCTAGTCGCCTTTTTTGCCAACATTAGGGCTCTAATCCCTGAGTTGAGATTTTAGACATAGGGCCTCCATTCCCTAGTCTCCTT
>NW_017704907.1:0-1195 GCF_001879085.1 Nicotiana attenuata | reverse complement strand
TAGAATTATGCGGCCGCACAACCTCCGCAGGGGTATTTTTGTCAGATATTTTCAGCTTAGTATAAATAGATCTTTTTGACATTTTTAGGTTATGTTATGTATTAGAGGAGCACATGAGACGGCTGAGTTTTCTGTTTTGGGAAATTTTGTACTAGATTCATCTTTTAACATTAGATTTTTATCCTTTAATCTAGTATTATGAATTTTATCTTCATTTTATCTTTAATTTATGTTATTTCCATGAGTAGCTAAACTCATAGCTAGGGTTGTGATCCAACCCCGGTGTGGGTATTTGACGCGTATTTGATTTTAGGGCTTGAAATGTGAATGGGTTAGTGATATTTAGCCTAGTTCTTGCTCGAAATATAGAATTAATGGTTGCAAACGTTGATTTCATGCCATTATGACTTAGTCTCTATTTGAGAAAGAGGGACTAAGTCTAGGAAAACTAGGCTAACAAGGAATTGGAGTGAACTCAAGAAATTGATAGCCCCAATTAAAGGGTTAAACCTAAAGATAGTAATACCCGACTTGAGCTAATATCACTTGAAATGCATGAATACCCATTTGGACTTGAGAAAGCCAAAATTGGGCAAAATACACTTCAAACTAACTGAGAGGTATAGAAGTGAGTACCCGGGTAGTGATAGCTATATTACTAACCAAACCTAATACAAGCTAGTCCCTACGTATACTTTGTCTACCCGTTACGTATATACCGTCCCTACGGTTGGGAAGGTTACGACGTACCCGAACCGTTCGTCCTTTTAAACTTTACTAATTTCGTTTAAAAAACGAAACTTAACAACCTAAAAACTAAAAACTTTAATTACGTTACGTTTTTACGTTACTTTAATTTAAGTTTAGTTAACGTTACGTTTACGTTAAAGTTTAAGTAAAGGTTAAAGTAAAGTAAATAACCAAAACCGTAAAACTTACGGTAGGTAAGTAGTAAGTAAGTATAACGACGACGTACGCTAAGTTAGTTAAATTAAACTTAAACTTAACTTAAATTAACTTAATTACTTAATTGGTAGTTAGTGTAACGTCCTAACCGTACGGTTAGGTTAAACGTAAAACGTTAAACACGTAACCGACCGTTACCTACCTTACTACCTAANACTAAGTAAGTGTAAGGTCGTACGGTACCTACGACGTAGAGTAGTAAAAGGTACGGGTAAAATGGGAAAATTGT
>NW_017704906.1:0-1195 GCF_001879085.1 Nicotiana attenuata | reverse complement strand
CAAGTGACTGCAGGTGCGGAACTGCTGGAGACAGAATGGTTCTTTAAAAAATCGGGGGTTTGGTCATTTTCCCCCATTTTTCATAGGGTGTGGGCGATTTTGGAGAGCTTCAAGTGGGATTTTTCATCATCAACGACGAGGTATGCTAATCCACCTATCTTGAGTTAAATATATCGATTATGTATGGATTTTAGCATGTAAATTGGTAGAAATTTGGGGGTTTGAGGAAAACCTAGAAAATTGATATTCTTAGAATTTGACCACGATTTTGGGTATGAAATTGAGAGTAAATTATATATTTGAGTTCATGGAGTCATGGGTAAGCTTAATCTTCGAACATTTTCGGAATCCGGGCACGTGGGCCCGAGGGCGATTTTGAAACTTTTCGATTGGGGGTTAGGAATTGTTATAAATTGGATTAATATGAGTAGTTTATCGTATATTAATGAATTTGCATAATCATTGGCTAGTTTTGGAGTATTTGGCATCGATTCAAGTCTTCGGAAGGGCGTGAAATGCCGGTTATGGATCTTCGGAGCGAGGTGAGTCTCCTTTCTAACCTTGTAAGAGGGAATTGTCCCCATAGGTGAAATAATTGTTTATGTGCTCCTATTTGTGGGGGCTACTGATCGCGGCTGTCTCAACACTACACAATGGTAGGAAGAGTGGGTAGCAATAACTAATACCCGAATAGCGGATCGGGGTCGAATTTTCACAGGGAGCTTGGAATGGAGTTGTATTGCCGGTTTAGTTTAGAATTGCGTTTGTACTTCTAATTGCACTCCTAACATTTTTGGGGGTTTTCATATTTAATACTACTTTTGTAATCTAAGGATTAAAGCTAAATTATTCTAAGGAAATATTGCTAAGTTGTGCTTAATTTAGGAAAAAGGCACTAGGGTTGTGACACTACCTATGTGGCTAGCTAACGGGTAGAAGCTACTAAGGGGAGATTGATAAACCTGGGTTTAGTGCTACAGCCGTTACACAATTGCACTCATTCTCACACCTCTCGGTAGAGAGAACGATTTTGCCTAATTGACTCTCTCGAGACCAATTAGATAGGCCAATTAGACCGCGCAACTAGGGCTCAAGTAGGGTAGTTACTCTTTCGAGGTTTAACCCGTTAATTGGGACTAACCATTCTCATGGGTCCATCCCAATTCCTTGTTGGGTTAACTTTTAGGGTCATATG
>NW_017704905.1:0-1195 GCF_001879085.1 Nicotiana attenuata | reverse complement strand
TAAAGAACAAGGAGTGATCATAGTGACTCTGATGAAAGCGAGCTTTCAGCAATGCCTCAGTTAGCTTGCATTCCATTACCTTGGTGTTTGTTTCAATCCATACAAGGATTTAGTAAGTCTACATATTGGTTTTGTCTCCCTCTGACTGTTAAATCCTTGAGGCAAATCCATGTATATTTCATCATGTAGATCCCCTTGAAGGAATGCATTATATACATCCATTTGATGTATATGCCACTGTTTAGCAACAACTATTGCTAGAACATTTCTTATAGTTATCATTTTTACCACGGGTGAAAAAAGTTTCTTGGTAATCAATTCCTTCTTTTTGGCTAAATCCTTTTGCAACCAATCTTGCTTTAAATCTTTCAATTTTTCATGTAGCTTTATATTTTATTTTGTAAATCTACTTGCACCCTATAGGTGATTTCCCTTCGGGCAGTGAAACTATATCCCAAGTGTGATTGTTTTCTGAAGCTTCAATCTCAACCTTCATAGCATCTATCTATCTAGGATCTTTGATAGCTTCATGATAGTTTGTAGGTTCAGAAACAGAAGAAGATGCAGCAATAAAGGATTGATAGGTAGGAGAAATGTTTTCATATGATATGAATTTAGATAAGGCATAGGGATTTCCTGATGAATATTTAAAGATATAAAGTCTTTCATCCAGAGTGGTGGTCTATTGTCTCTGCTTGGTTTTCTTAAAACCTCTTCTATTGAATTTTGCTGACCGGATGATTGAGCATGAATAGTACTTGAAGATAAAATACTTGAGGGTAAAGTATCAGTTTCTACCTCAATTGATGTGTGTTCTTTCAAGGCTCAAGAAGTAGTGCATTGTGTATGATCAGCTGGTAGGCTTCAACTTTGTTAATTTGCATCTTCTGTGGTGTTGTGAATATCCTCAACTTCATTTGTTTGAAAGTCAGTATGACTTGGTTCAATCATTTCAGTAGTGAATTGATTGACTGTATCATCTGATATTGGTTGAAGATTGTTGTTAATCATGAAGATAGGTAAACATTTATTTTGATTGAGAGTTTTGAATAGAAAAGTGTCTTCTTTGAAAATAACATCTCTATTGACAAAGAAGGTCTTGATGTTAATATCATACAGTAGATACCCCTTTTGAGAAGTTGCATATCCCATATCAATGGCTGCCTTAAACCTAGGTATCAGTTTATCTTGTTCT
>NW_017704904.1:0-1195 GCF_001879085.1 Nicotiana attenuata | reverse complement strand
GATTAGGCTCAGTATCACTCGGGAGAGCTCCAGCAGGTCTAGTATTTTGATTTGCTGCTAACTGCCCCATTTGCCTCTCAAGATTTCTAAAATCGGTGCTGAGCTGTTGATTGTCAAGCAACAACTTCTTCAGCAAGTCATTCGTACTCTCTTCTATTTGTTGGGTGGCTTTTGAGGCTGATTGAAATTTCCTTGGGGTCTATACTGATTTTGATTCTGTTGATTTCCGCCCTATGAGAAGTTAGGATGATTCCTCCAATTTGGATTGTAAGTGTTCCCTTATTGTGCATGCTGATTTGTTAGAACTCTGCTTTGTTTCCCTACATAGTATATGGATTCAGGATTCGTGAGGCACATGTCACTCATATGATTGTCGCAACATCATCGGTTGTGTTTGTTGCATTGCCATTCTATTCATCTGATTTGCCAATTTTGCTATGTCGGCTCTCATGGTTGAGAAGTCATCAAGCCCAATCAACCCGGCTTCTTTCTGTTTAATTGCCCTTCGTGAATCCCCATCGCTTTGCCAATTATGATCATTAGCAGTGAAGTTAGTAAGCAAAAGCTGGATTTCACTATACGGTTTCGCCATGCAACTACCCCTACAAGCTGAATCAAGATTCATCTTTGATGCATCATCCAGCCCATCAACAAAAGTGTGACCCAATACCTCATCGGTTTAACAATGATGTGGGCAGTTTCTGAGTAGCTTCTTGTATCTTTCCCATGCTTGACGAATTGTCTCGCCATCCCGTTGTTCGAACCCAAGAATCTGACTCCTCAATAACTTTGTCTTCTTAGTGGGGAAAAACTTGATTAAGAATTTCCTTGCTAGATCATCCCAATTGTGGATTGAGTTCGCGGGCTCCTTTTGCGACCATTCCTTAGCTTCCCCAAGCAATAAAAAGGGGAAAAGTGTCAGCCTGACATAGTCCTTGGAAACGTTCGGATAATTGTATGTGTCCGTAATTTCCAAGAAATTCTAAATGTGTCTCTGTGGGTCTTCATGAGATAGACCCACATATTGCCCTGTGGACTGAATCAGCTGTACCATGTACTGTTTGAGTTCAAAATGCCCCGTGATCTCAGGCTTCACAATAGCCTTGGTCATATTAGCAAGATTGGGCCTTGCGGCTTCAATCACCGCACGCTCTGCATTACCTGCCATCTCTATTGGCTGTGATTGAACTACGAT
>NW_017704903.1:0-1196 GCF_001879085.1 Nicotiana attenuata | reverse complement strand
AGTGTTGTAGCATTTTTGAAAAAGAGTATCTTTACGAGGTTTGGTACTCCTTGGGCCATTATTAGTGATGGGGGGGTCCCATTTTTGCAACAAGGCTTTCGACTCATTGCTTGCTAAGTATGGAGTTAACCACAAAGTGACCACCCCCTATCATCCATAAGCTAGCGGACATGTGGAAGTCTCAAATCGGGAGATAAAGAGTATTTTTCCAAAACGGTGAATAGCTAATAGGACCGATTGGTCGAAGAAATTGGATGATGCTCTTTGGGCTTATCGGTACGGCTTACAAGACTCCAATTGGTATGTCTCCGTATCGGTTGGTGTTTGGTAAAGCTTGCCATCTTCCGGTGGAACTTGAGCACAAGGCTATGTGGGGCATTGAGGAAGTTGAACTTGGAATGGGCTGTTGCAGCCAATCTCCGAGTGGAGCAATTGAATGAGCTTGATGAGTTTAGATTTCATGCCTACTCCAGCCTGCTTTGTACAAAGGTCAAAGATGAAGTACCTTCACGACAAATATGCTCGGGGAAAGGAAGTTCAAGGTTGGTGATATGGTTCTTCGTTTTCAACTCCCGGTTGAGGTTATTTCCGGGCAAACTCAAGTCTAAGTGGAGTGGCCCTTTTGAAGTGGTATTTGTGACTCCTTTTGGTGCTCTTGATCTCAAAAACAAAAATGGTGAGGTATTCCGGGTTAATGGGCATCGCGTGAAGCATTATTTGGGGAAGATTGATGACAGCCACGTGGTGGCACTCCTTCATTTGAAATGATGAGATGGTAACATTTGTCGTGCCGCGACGTTAAATCAGGCGCTTCTTGAGAGGCAACCCATGTCTTTTTCTATTTCTTTGATTTTCTTCATAGCCTAGGATTTTTGAGCTAATGGTTTGTGAGATGTTGCAGGGATAATGTTGAACCAGTGCAGAACAAAAGCAAAAAAAAATGTCAGGTCTCTGAAGTTTGCTAATGCAGCCGCGCTACAAAACAGTGCGGAGCACTTTTGTGCGGTCCGCGCTGGGAAGGCCCAAATGTTCATGCTCTCTGAAGTTTCCCAGGCGGCCGCGTAACAAAACAGTGCGGTCCGCGTGGGCAGCTCAGTTCAATGTGAAGGAATGAAATCCAGCGCGGTCCGCGTCCATTTCTGCGCGGCCGCGCTGGTAGGTAAGTGATGGGTCCCACAGGTTTTCTATAAATAGAG
>NW_017704902.1:0-1196 GCF_001879085.1 Nicotiana attenuata | reverse complement strand
AAACCAATTCGAGCCCACTGAATTCACAGTGTTTCCTTAAGGAATTTAATCCCCTCCTAGTACCCAAGGTTATGGATTATTTCCTCCCAGGATAGAACGAATTACACACTGGTGTAGTGGTACTTCAAACCCCAGTGTTTCAGCGCACACAAAGTTCGGTAGCAAATCACACTTACTTTTTGCTTTGTTTGATGCTAAAAATATGCAGAAGAAGGAGAAGAAACTCAGAAAATCGTAGTGAAATTCTGAGCAGAATAGTGTTGTATTTATAGCCAAAGTTAGGCTGAAATCTGAAGAGGTGCAACTCTTCAGAATGGCTGTTTATGCAAAACGCCCACAGCATAAATGTCATTACATAAATGGCCATTTACTCAATAATAAAGAGGGAAAATAAAGAGGGAAAATTGAAGAGGGTAGTTACTTTTCTGTTACCAAAACAGAAAAACGGATTGGATTTAATATTAATATTTTGTTATTAAAACAAATATTTAATAACATTTCTGTTAATATTTTACTATTAACAAATAAATTTGGTCCAAAAAGTTAATCAATCAATCGATCATTTGACCAAATCCAAATTCGAAGCCGAAGCCGAAGCCGAAGCCGTAGCCGTAGCCGAAGCCGAAGCCGAGCCGAGCGAGCGACGACGACGACGGCGCGAGGCTTGCCTTCTTCTCAACTCTTTAAGAGCTAGAAGAAGAGCAATTGCTTATATACCCATAAAAAACCTCTTCCTCTTCCAATATGGGACAATGCCCATTTGCCAAGGGAGGGGGAACTTAAAATTTCACTCAAAAATTTCATTTCCCTCCATTTCCCATTCACCCTCTTTTAAGTATTTAATATATTAATTAAATACCTTAAAAACCCAACAATCCCCCACATGAATGGGGAATGGCTATATCACGGAAGTGTGCATGAAAAACTGTGTGATTCACAAGTAAGGATTAATTGCATCTGGATAAGTAGGTTTCCCTTTGAACTTTCCGTAGTGAACTTATGTCGGATATACTCGATCAATCGGTAGATTTGATATCTTTGAACCGTCGAACTTTAGTGTATACCTAGACAACCACAAGTCACACAACCAACCCTTAACCGTCTTTGGTTCTCATTGTTGTGTTCTTTTCAGCCATGAACACCGCCTGGTTTCATAAGTGCGTAGAGAACTGGCCTTACAATGTTCTCCTTGAAGC
>NW_017704901.1:0-1196 GCF_001879085.1 Nicotiana attenuata | reverse complement strand
CCCATTTTTGGACGACGGGTTGGGACCCGGCCTTCTATCCCGGTGAACAATGTTCCACTGATTAGGCGGGGACAGGATTCGAACCTGCAATCTTCAGGTCATGAGCCTGATGAGTTGACCCAATTCCTCTACCCCGCATTCTCTTTCTTTGCTGTGAAGTGGATGTGGATTCGAACCACACAAGGATTTTCAGTCCAGCTGAGCTACCTGAACCACTTTGAAATAAGTCTCCTTTCTTTATGTAATTTGGCCCGCCCCGGGATTCTAACGATGACTGAAGCCTCTATCTTGAGGGGCCGCGTGACTTTATCTCTTTGAAGAAGGACGAACTCTTCTTTATATACACAATTTGATGTACGAAATTGGAAGAAGAATTGCTGCTTTCAAGCGTGAACCAGGTCCAGGATTCGGACTAGGAATTGCTATTTTTTCCGATGCAGTTAGCTCTATTCCCTGACCTGAGGGCGGGAACCGTCTTATCTTAGGGTAGGGGTAGCCCCACTTACTTTTGAGTCTATCAGCTGCAACAAGGGCTGCGGGAACGAGTGCTGTGCTTGCCCCGACCCGATACCACCATTCATTACCGTGAACCAGCCCCTCTTCAGTATAGGCAGGTCTTTCTTTAGTAACAGATTCATTCCAGAACAGAAAACCGAATTTAGAATCAGAATCGCGCTTGGAGCCTATCGCTAGAACGAACAACACACCAGCGACCAGACTTGCTACGCTAGTAGGGCTTGTGGGCAAAGCAAGAGATCTTATTTTATCCTTAAGGATAGGGAAGTCTAACTCACCCTCGGGGGGAGATATCGGAATAAAGTACCCTGCCACTGGATTCCACAGTTTTTGTAAAGGGAGGTAGACTTGTTCAGCCCCTCTATAAGATAAGGATGCTTGTGTCTCTCTTTTAACTCCATAGCAAAATCCATCCATACTTGTCCTTGTTAACTCAGAGATTGGGATTGATTCATGAATTATCAGTATAGATAGGCATGGATCTGGTATGAACTCAGAAGCCTAATAAGGGAGAGTCTGGGTCCACCAGAGGAAGAGTACTTCTAGGCTTTCCAGGAATTGGAATTATTGAAGAAGCTCTTTATACTGGAATTGAATCCTACACATAAGAGCATTCCGAATGCTAAAAAGTTTCGGTTCATTTTATTTACGATTTAAAAGATGCTAAAAAAACTTTCTTT